>NC_069503.1:715844301-716144301 GCF_027579735.1 Bombina bombina
ATATATAAATGTATATATGTATGCGATACACAATCTAGCTATGCGCTCTGCCTTACCCGTCCTTCACTTCCTGTTCCTTCTTCCTACGGCACAATGGAGCGTGGGGTGACGTCACACGTCAGCATGTAACTAGAGTATCCGGATGGTATCGCATCCTTCATCCACAAAGCGCTAAAAAAATATTGCAAAAGTACAAAAGAGTTATCCGGATCCAATATTAGTATAAAACTTCCATATTTATTGACAAATTCTCTTTAAAAACACAGTGTACCAGCAGATACAGTTTCATCAGACCAGACTGACATTCTTAGCATAGATAGCTGGGCAAACTGCAGCAGACATGTTTCGTGCCTTCTGTGCGTGTGTGCGTGTGTGTATAAGTGTGTGTGTATAAGTATGTGTGTGTGTGTGTATAAGTGTGTGTGTGTATGTATATATATGTATATATATATATATACATACATATATATATATATATATGTATGTATATGTGTGTGTGTATGTATGTATATATATATATATATATGTATGTATGTATATGTGTGTGTGCGTGTGTGTATAAGTGTGTGTGTATAAGTATGTGTGTGTGTGTTTATTTTGCTGTATTTAGTTATCTAATTCAAACATAGAAACATGGAATTTGATGGTAGATAAAAACCACAAAGGCCCATCAAGTCTACCCATATTACATGTTACTTATTTTTTAGGATAGCCTTATGCCTGTCCCATGCATTTTTTTATTATTTTACTGTCCCTGTGTTTACCAGCTCTATTGGAAGTTTATTCTATGAATCAGGGGCAAAACTACAGGGGGTGCAGAGTCCGCAATTGCGACTTGGCCCCCAAGGGTGGGGGCCCAGCTTAAAAAAAAATAAAAAATATATTTTTACAATAAAAAACGTTGACCTGCCACTGCCTGCACTGATATCATGTGAGTGTGACATGATCCTTCACTAGTGTCTCTGAATATAGGGGTTAGTGTTTCTGTTTTACCCATGGGTGTTTATGTATGTGTGTGTGTGTGTGTGTGTATATGTGTGTATGTATGTATCTGACTGTGTGTGTATTTATGCATGTATATCTGTGTATGTGTATGTTTGTGGAACCAGCAAATTACAGACCTTGTTACTACAGCATGGGGGGCAGGGGGTAAACAGTGTCAGTCTATACAGTACCACTATATACAGTACGGGGGGGCTGGACCTTGTCACAGACTACTGTGGTCACCGTATAAAGTACTGGGGCGGGTAGGGTCAGGCCAGCCATCTCACCGGCTGATTACAGACTGTGTCACTGACTCACTATATACAGTACTGGTGGGTTAAACAGTGTCACTATATACAGTAATAGGGGGTCAGACCATCTCACAGACTGTGGGCACAGGGTACCTCCTTTTGCATACATGTAATCTGATTCACATTTTTTTTCTGTGTTTTAATTATATATATATATAAAAAAAAGATATATATCAAATTCACTTTTTTTTTTGGGGGGGGGGGCCTTCTTAGATTCTTACACCTGGTTTCTAGTTACGCCTCTGCTATGAATCCACCACCCTTTATGTAAAAAATACTTCCTCACATTTCTCCTGAATCTGCTACCCTCTAAATTAAGATTGTGAACTCTTGTTTTGGCATTAATTTTTTTGTGGAAAATGCTTTCTTCATATAGTTGAAGGTTTCTATCATGTTACCTCTTTCCCTTCTCTGTTCTAAACTATACATATTTATAGTTTGCTAACACACTCTTTTTATAGAATGAAATGACTTAAAAATAAAGCAAAATAACAGCCAGTTGCCCTGATGTTTCTGTGTGGAAATTCTGATTGATTGGAATCTGGATCTATAGACTTTCAGATCAAAGACTATTTAATCAACAAAAGTAAATTTATGTAGCTGTTAACCAGGTATTCTTGACCTTGTCTTAAAGCATGTAATATTCTAATATAGTAATGCAGCAAAATATTGCATTGATTTTTACAACCTGTTATTTTTAGTAAAATAAATATATGGGGAAGTAGTTTAAGATTGTAACTGGACTATACTGCAATATTACTAATGACAGATTATCAAATTGTGAATAGAGGCGAATAATGCATCACGGGTTCAGGATAATTGCATAGCATTTGCATTCTAAGAATGTGCTGTAGATAAACCCATCAGGGTATCATTAAATCACAATGTGCCTCCCAGGACTTTAATCAGTCAAAGTCTGTGACATGTTAAATAGGTTACATTGGTATGACTGACAATATGTTTAAACAAGTCAGACTAGTATAAGTAAGTCTTTATCATTTCTGCACTTTCAATGCAGTCATAACAGCCAAATGTTTCGAATATATTTAAACATTTCTAAATATTTGCCCAGCAGTTAATGACAATTCAAAGCTACAAGCAAATTTGTCAGAAATTAAAATAATTGCTGGAGAAAAGTATCAATTTCCCTCCTGTATATCTGTCTTTATATCTGCCTATCCTCTCCCTTTTTATTTGCACCACCCTCTCTTATACCGACATACCCCAGTCTGTTTCTTTCTACTATTTCTACTTTTTCCAATAAAACATATTTCCGCATAATCCTTTTTTTTTCCTTTTTCTTTTTTTTTTTTGGGGGGGGGGGGTTGCAGTTTTTATATAGCCCTGTGTTAAAAACATTTAAAGCTGGCATGTCCAATGTTCTACTCAATAGTTCAACTCAATGACTGAAGACAGAGAAGATTTCAATATAGAATCGTAAAAGGGACACAGGGGATTCATTTACTGGCACATACACTTAAAGAGATAATAATTTTATAATTTAGTAATATTTTTTTAAATACATATCAGATATTAATCACTGTATTGCAAACAGCCTGCATACAAAAATATATGTTTTCAAATTATTGCCATTTAGTTTGCATGGTTTTGCAGTCCAGGGGCACATTTATTGAAAAGCCTTATGAGTATTTGTGTCTTATTTCCTTCTCTCCTTTCAATGAGGACAAAAGAAGCTTAACCTCTTCAGGGAATAATGATTATTTTTATCAGTTGGACAGAAAGAAATCAAAAGCAGTCATTGCCAACTCTCAAAATATATGCACATTCCTAAACTGTATATTTATTATGGAAGTTTGAAAGCCTTTCAGTGAAAAATATCATGTTTCTCCATATCCATGGCATTAATGGAAGGACCTTAAGGGTAGGGCAATTTCTATGTCTTGTTCAAGGACTTGTTGATTAAGTCTGTGCACCACATGACGTGAGGCTATGATAGCTGCACAGTGTTACAGAATGTGGTTCTAATATTTTTTTTTAACATATACTGGGTATCTGCAAACTGGTGGAAATATATCAATTGGGTTTAATTTGTAAGAAATACTTATGGCATCTATGAAAGCAAATTAAAGATATCTCAAAAAATGCACATAGTAACTTTTAAACCAAAGACTGCTTTAGGTACTCCTAGCAATTGGTAAAATGACCCCCTGTTTGAGCCTATTGCAGTTGCAGACCACTCTATTTCTAACCGATGTATATTATATATATATATATATATATATATATACAGGCTGACCCCCTGCCCTTCAACTTCTGCAGCAATGCTGGCAGCACTCATACGTCTATTTCCCAAAGACAACTTCTGAATATGACGCTGAGCATGTGCACTCAACCTCTTTGGTCGACCATGGCGAGGCCTGTTATGAGTGGAATCTGTCCTGTGAAACCGCTGTATGGTATTGCCCACCGGGCTGCAGCTCTGCAGCTCAATTTCAGGGTCTTGGCAATCTTCATATAGCCTGGGCCATCTTTATGTAGAGCAACAATTCTTTTTTTCAGATCCTCAGAGAGTTCTTTGCCATGAGGTGCCATGTTGAATTTCCAGTGACCAGTAGGAGAGAGTGTGAGAGTGATAACACCAAATTTAACACACTTTCTCCCCATTCACACCTGAAACCTTGTAACACTAACGAGTTACATGACAAGGGGAGGGAAAATGGCAAATTGGGCCCAATTTGGACATTTCCACTTAGGGGTGTACTCACTTTTGTTGCCAACGGTTTAGACATTAACGGCTGTGTGTTGAGTTATTTTGAGGGGACAGTAAATTTACACTGTTATACAGGCTGTACACTCACTGCTTTACATTGTAGCAAAGTGTCATTTCTTCAGTGTTGTCACATGGAAAGATACAGTATAATAAAGTTAAAAAACTGTGAGGGGTGTATTCACTTTTGTGAGATACTGTAGATACAGTATATGGAAAAAAAAGTTAAATCTGTTAAAATAAACTTTGAAACTAAGAGGAACTGCATGTTTCTCCAAAACTGGTTTATGGTATCACTGGGTGATAAGAAATAACTCTCATATATTGACATTCACCATAAATTTGACTACAACAGACTTTTTTTTTTTTTTTTAAACACAGGAAAAGCCGGTTTTTTTACAATAACCAAAAACTATAACACATTTTAAAATGTTCTCTTTTGAATGTAACAAAAATTGGTCATGTTAATTTACATATGTAGCTGATATTGCATATAAACAGTATCTCCTACATTTACTATTAGTGCATATATTGCACATAATGAGCAGTTAGCTGCTTACCAAGCTACTGTTTTATAAATAAAACATTTTAGTTTTCAAACTCTTATGTTATGAATTTAATAATAACATATTTTATTCATGGAAGAGAGGTTTTATTGGAAGTTGCATTTAGTAACAATTTCAATTTAAAATTATAACTTTGAGACCACTGTTTTAGAGCATTTGCTCTGTAGAGAGAAGTCATCTCTAATCCTTTTGTATTAGTTTATATATCAATAATTTGTTTTTGTTATATTTTACTCCTATAACGCAATCTATAATATTGTGGTATATGATAGCAAATGTGCCCAATGTATGTAGTGGGATAGGGCTACACCTCACTGATGAGGCCCAAAAGAGGGCAAAATGATCGTCTGAGGTTGCCATTTCCCTTGTTCATAGGAGAATTGCCTGGTATTTTGGGGCCGGACTAACCTTGTTATACTTGATATACTTCTGGAAAGTTCTCATATGTGAAAGCACAATTGGGCTAAAAGAAGCTACTCCCAGGTAGTAACCAAGCCATAGAACAAGCCACTGAGCTGTTGTTCATTCCTGGCATATGATAGCATTTAACAAATAATATAATTATTACTAATAATAAAGATACTACTACTACTTAAAATTATAATAATAATATATAACATAGATATGTTTGCTTGCTAAGAAAAGAAGTTCACAACAAAAAAACTCTTGGTACATATAAGGTCAATTAAGTTATTTAATTTGACTTCCTTTCCCTTGTACCTCAGTAAAAAATAGAAAACAGTGATTGGTTGACTGTACATTGCTACATCAAACCTTTCTTTATTTTGTTGTTATATATTTGGCTGATATTCAGGAAACTGGAATTAGTCCTTTGATAGTACAATAATTATATTGATGCTTACCAATTTGTATTCCCTGCAGGAAGGTGTAATTGGGTGAATTCAATGTGCCTTTTCGAAGCTGGATTCAGTCAATAACTTGTTACTTAAATGGCAGTTTACAGTGGATAAGAAATTCAGCAAGCATAATACTGTGTCTGTTTTACATCAGAATTAAACTCTTTGGCACATGCTTATATGATCATTATGTTCATTAGAAATAACCTGGCAAATGCTCAACATAGAATTACATATGGGGCTTTCATACTGTTTGCTTCATTATTTCAAGCATGGGTGACTAGCCACCAATAATTATTCATGTTTTCCACAGTATATTCATTAAAAAATATATATATGAACAATATTTAGTATAACAAAAGCTGAAAATAGCTATATACTGTACATAATACCTTTCATATGACAAGATTTTTACATGCGAAATAAGGACATAAGACATCAACATGTGCAATGTCACTTCTATATTATAGGCACAGCAACGTTATCAAATATAGTGGCAGTACTGGGGGGCACTGGGAACTGTTGTGGCATCTACAATCTGCAGAGGTTCCCCACAAATCTAAATTAAGAGATGAGATAAATGTGTAATAATTAATATAATTTTATAAAGTGAAATGGGTGAACGGGATGGGTATGCACGTAAACCAGGGGTGAATCAGAAGAACAGATTATCACAAGATTTCTTATTGACAGTGACTTAACATATGACTTTGTGTTATTATCTTAAAATCAATGCACATTAAAGAGAACAGAAAAAAAAGAGTACAAATATCAATATGAACATCTCAGGGGCTATAATACAGCTCACTTTACTCTTATATGGGGTATCTGGGTCTTAGGAGACGTGAATAACTGGTTAAGAACTTCAAAAGCAATAGCATATGAGTGAGTACAATTCATCCATGGTTTGGAGGTTTTAGGATTACAAAGCTTAAGGTCAAACAGAAAAATGGCAACATTTTATATTCAACATGCAGCCCACCACCAAAATATATTTACCTTTTTATTGTTCAACAGCAGTTCACTTCACCCCTCGTACTTAAAGCCTAGTTTGGGCCACATAGGAACAGGAGACATTCAAGGCACTCATATCTTGGTACTTAAAGGGACATTAAACACTTTAAAAATTGTATTATAAAATTATTATGTGTAATACAAAAAATAAACAAAAATAGAGTTTTCTCCTGAGTTCATGTAAACTAATCAATGTCTTCAAGTTGAAACCTATTTTTCCTTTATCTTTAGCTGTCATGAGCAGAAGAGAATAACTCAATAACCAATATGTGTATTTCTGTTTGGCAAAAAAATAACCGAATGACTAAACTAGTGACAAATGACTGGAAGCCTTGGGGAGGGGGGAGGGGAACTAAGCAAAGTTACATCCAGGTGGATTCTGAAAATGGCAGGGTGGTAAAAGAATGCACCACAGGAGGATTCCACCCTGCCATTTTTGGAATCCACCTGGATGCAGCATAGGCAAACAAAGCATTAAGGAAAAAAACACGCAACCGCCCGCACGAAATAACCAAAAAAACATGTAACCGCCCGCCTGAAATAACAAAAAAACCTAACCGCTCTCACAAAATAATAAAACCTAACCGCCCGAACCAAGTATAGCACAAAAAACTAACTGCCTGTACAAAGTATTAACAAAAAAACCTAAGCACCAACCCTCACATTGCAAAATAATAAAGTAATTAACTCTAATCCGCAAATTAAACAACGCAAATAACATAATTAAAATATTAACCCCTAAACCGCCACACACCCCACATCGCAATAAACCTAATGAACCTATTAACCCCTAAACTGTCAAACCCCCACTTCGCAATAAACCTCATTAACATATTAACTCCTAAACCGCCAACCCCCCAGAACGTAAATAACTAATTTAATTACTAAGCCCCCTAACCTAACAACCCCCTTTAAAATAAAAAATCCTAACATTAATTTAAATATAAAACCTAACATTAAATTACAAAAAATAATCTAAAATTAGAAAAAATAAAAAAGTCTAAAATTACAGAAAAAAATAAACAAAATTATCAAACATAAACAATTAAACCTAATCTAATGCCCCTATGAAAATAAAAAAGCCCCCCAAAATAAAAACACCCCTAATCTAAACTAAACTATCAATAGCCCTTAAAAGAGCCTTTTGTAGGGTATTGCCCTAAGTTAAACAGCTCTTTTACATGTAAAAAATACTGAGTTCCCCCTAACAGTAAAGCCCCCCTACCCACCAAACCCCTCAAAATAAAAACCTAACACTAAAAAAACTAAACTACCCATTGCCCCTAAAGGGACATTTGTATGGGCATTGCCCTTAAAAGGGCATTCAGCTATTTTACTGCCCTTAAAAGGACAATCAGCTCTTTTACAGCCCAAAAAACCCTAATCTAAAAAAACACCCCCCAAAAAAACAAACAAACTAAGACTAAGCCCAAAATAGGTACTCACCGTTCCTGAAGTCTGACGGAAAAGGTCTTCTTCCAGGTGGCTCCATCATCTTCTATCTTCATCTGGGGTGAAGGTGACACGGATCCGGAGCGGCAGTCCTCAGCAGCGGCGGTCATCAGCAGCGTGGAGGCTCCTCTTCATGCGATCGTCCGCCGCACACTGAAGCTTGAATGCAAGGTACCCCATATTTATGGGGTACCTTGCATTCCTATTGGCTGAATTTTTTAAACCAGCCAATAGGATGAGAGCTACTGAAATTTTATTGGTTGATTTGAACAGCCAATAGGATTTCAGTAGCTCTAATCCTATCAAAAGTTTAGCCAATAGAAATGCAAGGTACCCCAAATTGAATGCAGCACCTTCCATTCAATTTTTAGTGTACGACGGAGATCAGATGAAGAGAAGCCTCCATGCCGCTGAGGATCGCCACCGCTGAAGACCGCCACTGAGGACCGCCGCTGAGAACTGCTGCTGAGGACCACCGCTCCAGTTCCGTGCATCGGGGAAGACCACTCCGCACCTCCACGTCGCCTTCACTCCGGATGAAGTTAGAAGATTATGGAGCCGCCTGGAAGACCTTCACTGCCTGACTTCAGAAACGGTGAGCACCTATTTTTGGCTTTTTTATTTTTTGGGTTGGCTTTTATTTTTAGATTAGGGTTTTTTGGGCTGTAAAAGAGCTGATTGCCCTTTTAAGGGCAGTAAAAGAGCTGAATGCCCTTTAAAGGGCAATGCCCATACAAAGGCCCCTTTAGGAGCAATGGGTAGCTTAGGTTTTTTTAGACTTAGTTTTTTTATTTTGGAGGGGGTTGGTTGGGTGGGTGGGGGTTTACTGTTAGGGGGTACTTTGTAATTTTTGTATGTAGAATATCTGATTTCTTTAGACAAAATCAGGAGAAAGGAATGCACATCAAGACTGGACCGGGTACACATCCCATGACTCATAAACAGGCCCAGCTTTGGTTGCTATCACACTCACATAAAGCTCCTCTATTTACAGGCAAATAACCCCGGGCCTGCCAGGGTGCATGTCCTTAGGGAGAATTACAAAATCAGACAATACAACACACATAAAGTCCAGTACTCACTCACAAACTCTCAGCTAGGATTAAAAAGCAAAACCGGAAGAGTTAGTTACTGCATTTGGCCAAATGGAACAAGCCCAGGTACCACATGACTTTGTAAATAGAGGAGCTTTATGTGAGTGCAATAGCAACCAAAGCTGGGCCTGTTTATGAGTCATGGGATGTGTACCCGGACCAGTCTGGATGTGCATTCCTTTCTCCTGATTTTGCTTTTGCCCAGGGTGATTATATAAGTTTGTGAACTCTGACCTGTTCCCAGTTTTATTGATTATTAGCTTGCATTTGTGTGCATGGCTGCAGTTGTGTGGCTGTATTAGGGACCCAGGTATGTGGAAGAGAAGGTACCTGGGCTTGTCCCATTTGGCCAAATGCAGTAACTAACTCTTCCGGTTTTGCTTTTTAATCCTAGCTAAGAGCTTGTGAGTAAGTACTGGACTTTATGTGTGTTGTATTGGCTGATTTCTTTAAAGCAATGCCCTACAAAAGGCCAATTTTAAGTGCTATTTGTAGTTATTGATACATTGGGGGTGTTTTTATTTTGGGGGGATTTTTTATTTTTATAGGGGTATTAGTTTAGGTTTACATTTTTTATTTGGGATAGCTTTGTTTATTTTTATTTTTTTGTAATATTAGCTTTGGGGTATATATATATATATATATATATATATATATATATATATATATATATATATATATATATATATATATATATATATACAGGTGGCCCTCGGTTTACAACGGTTCAATTTGCACCGTTTCAGAATAACAACCTTTTTTTCAGTCATGTGACTGCTATTGAAAAGCATTGAGAACCAGTGGATTTATTAAAATAGCCAGTAGGTGGAGCTGTCCGCTTGTGTTACAGCAAAGCTAAGCAAGCTGAAATTAATCAGTTTAACCAGACCTGAGCTATCGAGCAGATTTCAAAGGAACAAGATCTTCCTGTCTATAAATCAGTTCAGATTGGAATGCATAGAAAGAACGGTTTGCAGAAAAATGCAAGTAAAGTCTGTGTTGTGTGATTATTTTATTAGGTTTATAATGCTGTTTAGCAAATGTTTTTGTTCATTTAACTTAGTTTAATTATATATTCTGTGTTGTGTGATTATTTTATTAGGTTTATAATGCTGTTTAGCATTTAAAGTCTTCATTTCAAAGCTTTAAAAATAATGTATTAGGTGTTACTCATAACAATTTTGAGAGGGGCCTGGAACCTAACTCCCTCACTTCCCATTGACTTACATTATAAACTGGGTTTCAATTTACAACGGTTTTGATTTACAACCATTTCTTCTGGAACCTAACCCCGGCGTAAACTGAGGGCTACCTGTATATATATATATATATATATATATATATATATATATATATATATATCTTTGCCTATATATTTTTTTAAGGATCTAAAGTGTCAGTGCTGTCATCTCTTTGTAAAGTCATAACAGGTTTTTATGCTTCAGATAGAGCGTACTCTTTTAAACAACTTTCCAATTTACTTCAGTTATCTAATTTGCTTTGTTCTCTTGGTATATTTTGTTGAAAAGCATACCTAGGAAGGATCAGCAGCAGCAATGCACTAAGAGGAGCTAGCTGCTAATTGGTTGCATTGACTCACCAGATGTGTTCAGCTAGCTCCCAATAGCACATTACTGCTCATTCAACAAAGAATACAAAGAGAAGTAAATTGATAATAGAAGTAAATTAAAATGTTTAAAACTGCATGCTCTATCTGAATCATGAACAATGTTGGTTTTATGCCCTGTATGCTCATAAAGTGAACATGTAAGGTTGCTTGTAGTGGGAAGCAAAATAATGTGGTAACTAATAAACAGCCTTGGATTATCCAATTTTCAGACCTAGGAACCCAATGCCAATCAAAATTTTCTGGATTACTCTAGATGAATACAAGTTTCAAGCATGTGGAGGCACCCAGTGTGAAGATGCAGAGCTTTATCAACTGGTAGCTGTAAATGGTTAAATAAGAGAACAGCTTTAAAGAGAGCTGCAAGCACAAGAGGAAAAACAATAGCATTATGAGTAGTAACCATGATACTGTAGTTTTACCCAGCAGTTTAATGTTCTTTAAAAGAAGCATTGTACTCTTAAATGTTCTCCCCTTTAATGTGTTCCCATTGGTCCATTTTATCTGCTGGAGTGTATTTAATTGTTTTCAAAACAACTCATTTACCTTTATGTTGTTGTTTAAAATAAATGGTTTTACCTGTAGAAGCCACCACCTACACTGAAACAAATGTATTCTCTGTAGAAAAGCTATGTAAACGTGAGACAATGAGGCCAATTTAACAAATGTCTTGCGGACCTGATCCGACAGTGCGGATCAGGTCCGCAAGACATCGCTGAATGCAGACCGCAATACACTCTCCGTATTCAGCATTGCACCAGCAGCTCACAAGAGCTGCTGGTGCAACGCCACCCACTGCAGACTTGTGGCCAATGGGCCGCCAGCAGGGAGGTGTCAATCGGGTTGTATTCCTGTGATTCCTGTCCGCCTGCTCAGAGACTTGCCAGAAACACGGGCCATCAAGCTCCGTTCGGAGCTTGATATATAGACCCCAATATCACTAATTTCTAATTTGTCTCTAAACGGAGGTAAGAAAAAGAGACTTTAGTATTTGAAACAGCTGGTTGTGCTTATTGAACCAACCAGCCACAATTAGAATTTTAATACCTAACTATTAGACATAAACAGAAGTGAGCACATCCCAGTGCAAAAATTAAATGTCAAATGATTCAACATTGTATCACCTTAGAGTAATTACTTCTAAGTTTTACAGTAGGGTACTTGCTCCTAATGTAAAATTATTAACTAACAGTTTAGATTTACTATATTAAAAATACAGACCCTCATGGGGGCGGAGCTCGGCCTGAATCGAGATGGCCGTATCTGTTTAGAGCTCCATGTATATTCATCGTGATCAAGAAACCTATCTATATGTGATCCCTAACTTGTAGCCACCTCTTGCTGCCTATTACTGCGACTTCGGGTTGCAGAAACAACCCGTGACGGTGAACGCAATTGCGGACCTGCTCTACTCGGCAGAGATGAAGGTAACCACATGGCCCTAATGACGCACTTTCTATAACATGGGCTCACAGTGATTATACACATCTTAATCATAAGGAACCTACATGGAACGTATGCACCTGTTATTATCCTAACTTTGCCCACTAGCTGCATGGTATCCTTTACTACAGGATAAACTGTATACAGGGTTGCAACCTACTGATCAATGGCACGCTAACTGAAGATGGGGGAGGCCTACTAATTTTACAGTGACTGGGGTACAAAGCTATAAACTACTCCAATAGCTAACTACGAAGTCCTGTTGAATATATATAGAGATAACTGGCAGTTTTGCAGAAAGGTGTCATAAGTTGAAGACATAAAACTGCTCTAAGATAAATTATACCCCAGGCAATATCTGGCTCACAGGCATAAAGCTATGCAACAATAGAAGTCTGTAAACCCTCATTTTATATAAGTAAGGAATAAGTTGTTTCACTTTATTATTCCTCATTTGCCATACATACTGCTGTGCTTTATAATGGCATCTAAAAAGCCTTCTAAAAAGGAGAAAGTTTTAAAATCACATACAGCTCTCCCTACTCCTGTTAGCAGTTTCTTTGCAATTCAAGATAACCAGGGACATAATCCTACAGATGTAACAAAGGGAGTTGACAGAGGCACATATCTCAACACTTCTGCAGTATCCATCTCCGTGGAATATGCCACTCAGTTAAAGGAAGATATTTCTAAGCTACCTACAAAAGATGATTTTGATTCTCTCAAAAACCTGATCACTACTGAGATGGCAAAAATGAGGAAAGAGATTACAGATATTGGCCACAGAGAGGAAAACGTGGAGGAAACACAGGATGCAGTCAATATCATGATTGACAATATCTCTACACAAGCTAACATTCAGGACTCTAAACTAGATGCATTACAAGACAGATTGGAATATCTGGACAATAGGGGACGCCGCAACAGCGTGAGGCTCAGAGGGATCCCAGAGTCTGTACAAAACACAGATCTACCTAATTATCTTCAAGGTCTTTTCAAGCATTTACAATCTGATCCCCACTTAGCTGAGCTTGAACTTGAAAGAGCTCATAGAGCACTAAGACCTCTGCCATCACCAGCAGCACCTCCAAGGGATGTTATTTTGAAATTCCTTCAGTTCACAGATAAAGAGAAAATCTGGCATGCGGTGAGAAGTCTAAGGAAAGTATTTTACCTAGATCATTAGATTCAAATTTTCCAAGATCTCAGCCCCACTACGGTACAAAAAAGAAAAGAAGTGAGGCTCATCACATCAATTCTACAAGAGAAAAATAGTAGATACAGATGGGGCTTCCCTTTTAGCCTACATGTTACTCATGAAGGAGCCACTTATACTTACAAAAACTTACAAGATCTGGATCAGTTGGGTAAAGGCCTAAATATCACCATAAAAGCACCTATGTGTTAGAATAAGCAGCGAAACACAGCACAGACTGGGCAGCTACGAGTCCTATGAATGGCCAAAAAAAAGATGGCAAAAAGTCCCTCCACGCAAAAGGAAGAATAAAACGCCATCACAAATCACTACCTCTTCTTATGTGTCCCTTTTTAAAGCAGCAATATGGTCACCCTAATTATACAACTTGTCAGACAGGCCCCTAATGACTCACACTGATTCAAGAACATCTACATTTCAGAAAATTGAACAATATCTAACAAACATTTCCCTTCCCACATTAGATGACACACAACAAGATAAACTTAATTGCCCATTCAGTATAGAAGAGAAAGAAAAGAAAAAAACTCCCCCAAAATAAGCCAGATGGGTTCATGAATTACTACTATAAAAAATATTCACATATTCTACTCCCTCATATGTTAAACTTATTCAATAGTATATCTGAATCCACCCCCTTCTCTAATAAAGGCCTAGAAGCACATATACTGTAACTACCCACCAAAAGCAAGCAAGACAGCAGATAGAATCGAGAATTTTAGGCCCATCTCTCTGTTGAATACAATGTTAAAATATACGTCAAAGTCTTGGCAAATAGACTAAGTGGTATGATGCCAGACATAATTAACAAAGATCAGGTAGGCTTCATATACTCGAGAGAAGCAAAAGACAACACAGTTTGAGCGCTTCATCTTATACACCATGCTTCACACATAAAAACCCCAATAACGATCAAATCAACTGACACTGAAAAAGCATTTGATTGAGTATGCTGGCTTTTTTCTCAGAGCTATTCTCCATAAATTCCAAATGGGTCAGGACTTAATTTCTAAAATATTCTCCTTATACATAACTCCAACAGCTAAGGTGCGAGTCAATAGCACACTATCAGGGATGTTTCAAATTGCAAATTATACTAGACAGGGCTGCCCTCTGTCCCCTCTCCTATTTGCATGTATGGTAGAAGCCTTTGCCACCACTATGAGGGATCAAAAATGCATAGAGGGGGTCACGATTGGTAACACCACCCACAAAACCCTTCTTTATGAAGATGACATCTTACTTTTTGTATCTAACCCACTACACTCTATTCCAATAATTATGTTAGAGTCAGGAAGTTCAAAGAGGTCTCCTATTTTTTAGATAATGATTCAAAATCTGAAATGTTAATGATTAGCTTCTCTACAGAACAAATTCAGAAACCTTTCCTTACCTTTCAGATCCAGGAAAAATCCCTTAAAGGGACAGTATACACTCATTTTCATATAACTGCATGTAATAGACAATACTATAAAGAATAAGATGCACAGATACTGATATAAAAATCCAGTATAAAATGGTTTAAAAACGTACTTAGAAGCTTTCAGTTTAGCTCTGTTGAAAAGGCAGTTGGAAAGCCCATTGCAAGTAGGAAATAAGACACTCCCCCCTCCCCCTTCTTTTGCATATGAAAAGACCCTTTACACAAACAGGAGCAAGCTGGAGAAGGTAGCTGACGGTATTCAAATAAAACTTTGGGGTTTGGTTAGGAGTCTGAAAATCAGAGCAATGTTATTTAAAAATAAGCAAAATTATAAATTAAAAAAAAACAAAAAACTTTATGGGCTTTATAAATAGGTCATCTACAAAACATTTATGCAAAGAAAAAATGAATGTATAATGGCCCTTTAAGTACTTGGGGATATATCTTACACCTGCCCTATCAGATATATTTGAGGCAAATTACATACCGCTTAAAAAAATGATATCAGACAGATAGCAGAGATAAAAAAAATCATGGTTGGGGAGGGTGGCCATATTCAAAATGAACATTTTACCTAGAGCCCTATATATTTTACAGACTCTCCCAATTCCTTTACCACCTACTTTTCTTATGAAACTGCAAAAACACATACATGAGTTTATTTGGAATCGTAATCCAGTCCGTATAGATAAAAATATCATGTGTATGTCAAGTAAGAATGGAGGTCTGGGGGTCCAAAATTTGATTAGATAAAGGGGCAATATTCCTACAAATGATCTTAGATTGGTTCACATACTATGAACACAAAACATGGGTCAGCTTAAAACATGATCTGACTGACAGTTCACACCTTGGTGACTACTGTTGGCAAATGCACACTAAGATACCACACGATTGTGAACAGAATATTATCATCAGTGAGACGTACACAGTTTTGAACAGAGTGCTCTGAGAATACCCACACCTAACATCCAGATTCTCACCATTAACTCCGCTAACAGATAACGAAGAATTCAGACCTGGGCTAGGCCACATAGGTTAATTAAGTTGCTCAAATCCTTAACAAACTTTGAAAAAATGTGTGTTTCCCATGCTCCAATTCAGAGATTCATATCCTTAATTTACAATATGTGACAACAAAGATTACCAGGGCAATATCCTTACTATATTGAAAGGAGGAGAGGTGAACTAGATATACCTTTAACTCAAAATTACATCAATCACATTTTTTCCAACCTCACTAAGGTTTCAATTTACAGCAAACTTATAGAATTAGATATTAAAATTCTGCACCAATGGTATCTCACACCTTGTAGAATCAATGAACTTTATAACAGCCAGTGATAGATGCTGGTGATGTAAACTTGCTACAGGTCATATGTCTCACATTTGGTGGGAATGCCCACATATTAAAGCTCTATGGGCCTCAGTGGCAGAGGAAACTCCAAAAATATTTGAGGTTATACTCCCAGTGGATCCCACTATATGGTTATTTAATAAGGTTCCCACAAAATTACCTAGTTATTAAAAAAAAAATATCTTTATGGCCAGCAATATTGCAAAACATCTCATAGCATGTAACTGGAAAAAAAAGTCTGACTCCGACTATTATTCGTTGGAGGCAGCAATTATATAATGTCTTTACGATAGAGGAATATGGGTATCTTAAAGCGAGGAGGCTACCAATTTATGTTATGATAAAAGAGATGTGGGATAAGTATATGAAAATTACCTAGTTATTAAAAAAAATATATCTTTATGGCCAGCAATAGTGCAAAACATCTCATAGCATGTAACTGGAAAAAAAAAGTCTGACTCCGACTATTATTCGTTGGAGGCAGCAATTATATAATGTCTTTACCATAGAGTAATATGGGTATCTTAAAGCGAGGAGGCTACCAATTTATGTTATGATAAAAGAGATGTGGGATAAGTATATGAGAGATACATTTGACAAGTAACAGTTATTCTTGCTTAGGTAAAAAAGGGAATAAGTGGGGCAATAGAGATATTGGGATAATTATCCATTGTATCTGTTGATATCATGTAAGGTGATGCGGTAAATTTGTGTGTCATGAGATGCAGGACATATGCAGGACACAGCAATGATGGTACAACTCTATTTTATTACAGAGCACAGAAACATACATCTAGTCAGGTTGATTTCACTAACTGACTGCGACACCTAAGCCCCGCCCCCAACTAGTGACCTCACTTCCTGCTCTCATCAAGTCTTCCCCCTTTTCAAAGGGCGAAGCATACATTTAAATATAACAAATAACGGAGTATAAAAAAGAGCATACAACAACATTTTTAAACAGTGTATAGTAAATTGGTTACAGAAAAATGAACAACATTAATTACATCCTGACTTGGACATCGGGGTAGACTACCCTAGTCCACAGTGATCATGGGATTATTCTGCCCAAATCTTCCGGTCACTGTTCTAGCTAAAGTCAGTCCCTATATCAGGCCGGAAGTTTCACCACTCTTCCGCTTGATGTAACTTTGCATGAACTGTCCTCTGATACAGAAGATGGTGAATAAGAGTCCACTGCAGGCAAAGACATATCCCCACTGTGATCTTGCTGAGGGGAAGGCACCTCTCTTAGAACAGGGAATCCCACCGGCGGTGGTACTGAGGCATCCAGTTCCAGACTCTCAGGTACAGGCTGAAGATGTCTTCGGTTACAGTGTGTAACCATCCCTCCATCAGTAAGGACTACATAAGACCTTGGTTCTGGAGAGCGTCCAATTACCGTAGCAGGCGTCTTCCATTTCTTCTCATCATCCAGTTTAATTCTGACAGTTTGCCCCGCATTCAGTTCCTGTAAGGGCCTGACAGAATGCCTCCTGTCATAGAAGAAACAATAACCCTTTTTGGCCTCTTCATCTCTCCTAAGGACTTCGTCCCGAGGAACAGGACCAGGCAGCTTGAAGACACCCACTGAGGGTAAAGTGGTGCAAATCTGGCGTTCTAGCATCAGCTGTGCCGGTCTAAACCCGGTGGCTTGAATGGGCATCGCCCTGTATGACAAGAGGGCTAGGTACAGCTCAGATTGCTTTAGAATGAATTTTGTTGTTTGAACTGCCCTTTCAGCCATTCCGTTAGCCTGCGGGTAATGTGGACTTGATGTGGAATGTACAAAGTCATATTCCCTGCTGAAAGCACTGAACTCTGTAGAAGCGAACTGCATACCATTATCACTCACCAGCTCCATCAGAATGCCCCACTGGGCGAAAAAGCTCTTCAAACAAATGATAACGGCTTGACTTGTGATATCATTCAGAGGTGCAATTTCCAAATACCTGGAATAGTAGTCGATCACAACAAGGAACTTTTTCCTGTTCAGTTCACACAAATCAGCAGCTATTTTCTGCCACGGCTGTGCAGGCAGCGGAGTAGAAATCAAGGGCTCCCTTCTCTGAGTAGGCCGGCGTTCCCGGCAAAAGGCACATTTAGACATGTGATTTGCAATGTCGGAGCTGATCCCAGGCCACCACACAGCTGTAGCTGCCCTTTCTCTGCACTTTGTAATGCCTAAGTGGCCATCGTGAATCCTGTTTAACATCTCCTTCCTCATGCTGACAGGAATTATGATGCGGTCTTGGAACAGCACCAACCCCTCCAGCTCTGTGAGCTGCGACCTCTCTGGCTGGTAAGCACTTAAAGACATCCAGGCTGCCCGGCTCTCGGGTCAGCCTTCTTTTATGTACTTTATAACCTCTTGCAGATCTGTGTCCAAATATGTCTCTTTCTTTATTTCTTCCAGTTTCCTTGAAGAAGGACTTAGAGGCCAGAACAGAATCAACATACACTTTCACATCAGATTCGGTGGAGGATTCTTCAGCAGCAGCCAGCGGGAGCCTGGATAGTGTATCTGCCACAACCAGTTGTTTCCCCGGGACATGCACTGCCTGAACATTGAACCTGAGTAGCCTCATTAAAAGTCTCTGGCATCTTAAGGGTCTTTTATCGATATTGTAAGAGTTGATTAGAGGGACTAGCGGTTTATGCTCAGTCTCCAGACTAAATTTCTCCAAAACCACTAGATAACGCTGAAAGTGCTCACAGGCCCAAGCGCAGCCAGGCACTCTTTCTCAATTTGAGCGTATTTTGACTCAGCAGTGTGCGGGAACAGTAGGCAATGGGCTGTAGTTTATTTTCATTTAACTGCAGGAGAGCAGCCCCCAAAGCATAACTGCTTGCATCAGCACTAACCACAGTCTTTTTGGAAGGGTCATAGAACCCCAGCACTGGGGCAGACCCCAGCAGGGACTTGGCCTGCATAAAAGCTTTTTCTTGTGAAGGTCCCCAGACCCAGGCAACGTCTTTCTTTAGCAACTCTGTGATAGGGTGTAGAACTGTTGATAAATCTGGAAGAAACTTGCCCACATAATTTACAAGGCCCAATATCTGTCTCAGCTCATGTACATCAGAAGGACTTTTCATCTGTTCAATAGCACAAATTTTCTCGGGGTATGGCTTGATGCCATCCCCATTGATGATATGCCCAAAGTAACATAATTCAGTTTTCCTAAAATGGCATTTTTCTTTATTTAACTTCAGCCCAGACTCTTTGATAGCCCGCAGCACACAACTTAAATGCTGATCATGCTCCTCCACTGTAGACCCATACACTAGAATGTCGTCCATGACGACTGCCGTGCCCACGTGGTCACTTAGGAGAGAACTCATTTCCCTTTGAAAAATTTCTGGGGCAGAGGATATACCGAAGGGGAGTCTGCAGAAGCAAAACCTACCTACCGGTGTAATAAAGGTAGTCAGCTTGCGGCACTTTGGATCCAGGGAGATCTGCCAAAAGCCACTAGAAGCGTCCAATGTAGAGAAGAACTTCGCCCCAGCCAACTTTGGAGCTATGTCTTCTAATGTCGGCAGCACAAATCCCTCTCTCTTCACTGCCTCATTCAACCTTTTCAGGTCCACACAGATGCGCACCTTTCCATTTTTCTTTGCAACAGGAACAATGGGGGCACACCAATCAGTTGCTTCAACAACCTCTTCAATAACCCCCATAGACTTCATGAGCATAAGCTCCTTCTCCACTTGAGGCATGAGCGGGAACGGAATTCTATGGGGAGTAAAAATACTGTATGGGACTGCGTCACTTTTAAGTGCTATACAGACTAGTTTGCAATTCAGTAGGCCCAATTCGCCAAACATATCTTCAGAGATCTCATTCACTCTGGCCACGAGGCCCAAGTCACAGGCTGCTTTTCTGCTCAATAAATTGCTAACACACTGACCTCGAATCACATGCATCCACATAGTGAACTTCCTTTGCTTGTACTCACAGCTGGCAAGAAATTTCCCCACACAATCAATGCGGCCACCAGGACTATGGACATTTGTAGTAACCTTCGCCAGCTGGGGCTGTCGAGGCAGTTTCATAAATGCAGCAAAAGACATTACAGTGATATCTGCTCCTGTCTCAATCTTAAAATCAACTTTGGCTCCCATTACAGTAAAATTAACTTTCCAATCTTCTTCTGAGCTTGGCTGTTGCACAACAGACCCCCACAAAAGACACTTCCTGACCCTCCTGGTCACTGTTCACCTGCATCTCCTTAATGTATTCAGTTTTACACACCACTTCAAAATGGCCCATTCTGTTACATTTTCTGCATCTTTTATCTCTGGCCGAGCATATAACACTCTGATCATGGGCACGGTATCACTGTGTGCATCGGGCATGTTGCGCCCATCCACTTCTAGGCCCGTCCATTATTTTAGATCTACCGCTCCCACTGTGCCTTTCACTAGCAGTTTTCCTGAACTGTTGCACTTCATCCACAATACTCTCAGACCTCAGATCAGCACTTTGCTTTTTCACCAGTTCACTCTGGCGGGCCATCCTAATAGCCCCATCTAATGTCAAATCAGGCTCTAACTGCAGCTGTAGTGAGACTTCAGCATCTGCAATTACAATAACTATTCTGTCTCTGATTTGCTCTTCTTTAGCAACACCAAACTCACAGAATTCAGCTAGTTCATACAGGCTGCGCACAAATGAGTCCACAGATTCTCCCACACGCTGATTACGTTTGTGAAAACAAGCTCTCTCATGAATCACATTTCTTTTGGGCACAAAGTGGGCACTGAATTTATCCATAACTATATCAAAGTTAAATTCTTCCCCTTCTTGGAAAGTAAAAGCATTGAACACTGGCTCCACATCTTTCCCCATAGAGTATAAAAGAGAATTAACTTGTACTTCACCACTCTCCTTGTTCAGTTTGGAAGCAATCCTGAAGCGCTGAAACCGCTGACGCCATGTGGGCCAAGCTGCAGGCTGAGAGAAGTCAAAAGGCTCAGGTGGGGTTAACTTTGACATTGTCATCGATCAGGAACAGAAGCGCAGGCCAGAACTTCTGACACCATGTCATGAGATGCAGGACATATGCAGGACACAGCAATGATGGTACAACTCTATTTTATTACAGAGCACAGAGACATACATCTAGTCAGGTTGATTTCACTAACTAACTGCGACACAGACTACCGGACCTAAGCCCCGCCCCCAACTAGTGACCTCACTTCCTGCTCTCATCACATTGTGTATTAATTATTATGTTGTCAAGATGTAGACTTGTGCACTACTTATGTTTTGTGAATGTCTTCCTGGACTTTTATTCTTGTTTTCATCACTCATAAGTACTGTTTTCATAAGTTAAAACAAAATTGTGATCAGCAAGGATGTTATATGGACTGTATATTCATTTGTTTTTTCAATAAAGCTGATTAAAAAAAAAAAGTTGAAATGTTAAAAAAAAATACAGACCCCCACAGTAGGAACAGTTTCTATTTTGGGGCCTGAATTTTCAATATATTCTTTCTAAAGTATTTGTTTTTGATCGTTTATAAAATGAAATACTCTGCTTGTCAACTTAGAAATAAGGAAATTATTGAGAGGTGGTATAATTTTGATTTATTTGAAATGTAAGTGATTGCACAGAGGTGTACTCATATCTGTTGTATACTTGATAACATTAGCAGGTCTGCTTTACCTGCAGGCTCAGCCCATTTTTATGGACATGTCCTTGAGTACAACCGGTGATGGTTTTAATGTACAAAAACAGCTATTGCAAATAAAAAATAAAAAAAAGAATTTCCCTGACGTTTTAACAATTCATTTTGATCACATTAAAGATAAACAAATTGTACAGTACATGAAAACTGCCTTTTATAGTCAGTTGTTGAAGAAACTTCCCCCTCTCTTTCCATCAATGTGCTAAGCAGTCATGTAAAACTCTACAATCATTTTTCAATATGCCTTGTAGTATTATGAGGTAAGTTAGTGTATTTTAAATACACTGTGTAGTCACATGAGGATATATAACAATATTACCATTGCATTATGTTTGGTTACAAATGATAGTTGATGTCATATGATATTTGCAAATTCATTACCGGTGCAAATCACCAAATCTAGATTTCCAAAATTCAAACTTTTTCTGAAATCCAAACTTTTTAATTAATCCTGTAAGTCACAATCTTCTCTGCCTTTGAGGCTGAATTATCAAGCCGTCAACTGTGCTGCATTCGCCGGGACCAATACGCTCACCTAACATCGCCTAACATAGCGGCCGCGGACCTGAATATGATCTCCATATTTATTGAAAAAGCCGTCAAAAACCTGCGCACCAAGTACGGGGCGATGAGCAGCGGACTGTTGTTAACTAACAGTCATCTATCTCGCTGCTATTCGGCTTTTTCCCAACTTTATTTATATCATGTCACTAAACACCGCCACTATGCTAAAATGTCTAACCCCTAACCGGCCGCTCCTGGACCCCGTCGCAACTTTAATAAAGTTATTAACCGCTATCCCGCCGCTAAGGGGTTCAAGGGGAAAGAGATGGAGTTAGGAAAGGTTAGTTTTGGTTGTATGGATCCCTGAATAGTAGATTCTTTAGGGAGAGCTTGAAGCTGTTAAAACTAGGGGAGAGCCTTGTGGAGAGAGGCAGGGAGTTCCACAGGATGGGGGCCAGTCTGGAGAAGTCCTGTAAACGGGAATGTGAAGAAGTAACAAGAGAAGAGGAGAGTAGGAGATTGTGAGCAGAGCGAAGGGGACGGGTGGGAGAGTATGTGGAGACAAGGTCTGAAATATAGTGGGGAGCAGTGCAGTTGAGGGCTTTATATGTCAGCGTGAGGATTTTGTGTTTATTCCTGGAGGCAAGAAGAAGCCAGTGAAGGGATTGGCAGAGAGGTGCAGCAGATGAAGAGCGACATGTAAGGAAGATGAGCCTGGCAGAGGCATTCATTATGGATTGTAAAGGAGCTAGGCGGCAGCTAGGTAGACCAGAGAGGACGAAGTTGCAGTAGTCGAGACAGGAAAGGATGAGAGAGTGGATTAAAATCTTAGTTGTGTCTTGTGTAAGGAAATTACTAATTTTAGAGATGTTTTTAAGGTGAAAGCGACAGGCTTTCGCCAAGGACTGAATGTGAGGAGTGAAGGAAAGATCTGAGTCAAGTGTGACCCCAAGACATCAGGCATCCTGGGTAGGGGTAATGATGGAATTATCAACAGTTATAGAAACGCAGGGGTGGAGATTTTGAAAGAAGGGGGAAAAATAAGGAGTTCAGTTTTGGAGAGATATAGCTTAAGATAGTGAGAGGACATCCAAGATGAGATATGAGAAAGACAGTTAGACAGTAAGGAAGGAGGTAGATCTGGTGCAGAGAGGTAGATTTGGGTGTCATCGGCATACAAATGATATTGAAACCCGTGGGACTTTATTAAGGAACGTAATGATGACGTATAGATTGAAAAGAGAAGGGGACCGAGGACAGAGCCTTGAGGTACCCCAACAGAAAGTGGTAACTGGGAAGAGGATGCTCCGGAGAAGGCTACACTAAAGGTACGGTTAGATAGATAGGAAGAGAACTACAAGAGAGCTGTGTCACAGATGCCAAAGAATTGGAGGGTTTAGAGCAAGAGAGGGTGGTCAACAGTGTCAAAGGTTGCAGACAGATCAAGGAGGATAAGCAGAGAGAAGTGGCCTTTGGATTTTGCTGTATGTAGGTAATTGGTAACCTTGACAATTGCTGTCTCTGTGGAGTGATGGGGACGAAATCCAGATTGTAGTGGGTCAAGAAGAGAGTATAGTGTAAGGAAATGGGATAGACGTGCATATACTAGCTTTTCAAGGAGCAGAAATATATGTGTATCTTATAGAAGTCAAAATCTCAAAAACTTTGAAACTGATACATAAAGTGAACATCTTGAACATATGATAATAAATGATAATAATTTATATAATCCTCACAGGCAGGGTCAAATCGAGGAGCATCCAGAATACGTTTCTGCTTTTCCACATTGTGAAGAAAACAGTAAGCTAATATAATTTAATGACATTCTGAAGGGGGTATTGTAAGGTACCACCTGAATGGTCCAGACTCCAGAGCCATGAAATAAGCATATCTAAATTACAGGTATGAAAAGTGGAATGATGTATTTATATTTAATTGAAAATAAATATCCTTTAGGTTTAATTTAAAAAATAAGCATTCTTGGACGGATTTTGAAAAAGGAAGGCCATGCAGCTAAAATTATAAATGGACATGTTTATAAAACATTTTTATTAAATACAATTACCATTTTCTTACAGTACAGAAAAATATTCCATGAAATAACTAGAGTTGCTAAATATATAAATAAGTTATTACTGTGGTAAAACACAGATTACCAGAAAATGTATTAAGTAGATGTATTTGCCCTGAGTTGTATGCAATATTGTTAATTTTGTTTCTATGTTACACATTTCCAAACACAATAAGTCATTACCTGCCTCATACCAGTCAACCTGGAAAGAATGGCACAGTATTTATAAACCATAAATATATTTATGATGCATTTGTGATAATCAGAATGTTACAGGCAGATGATCATACTCCTTTTCATAAGCCACTGTATACCTGTCTGTGTATATATTCAATGGCAAAAAAACTAACATTAATGACAGAGTTAAAGTTCCCAATCAAATAATAAAAGAATTGAAATTCCAAAATTAAACTTTTCAAAAAAATGTGTGTTTTTTCCATGCTTTTAAACATTTGATTTTGGAACTCTGAGCGTTAACATAAATTTTTTTGCCATTGAATTTAATAGGTTTTTATTGTAAATAATGTATATATGTATATGCTCATGTTATGTGCATATGTAGTGTCTGTGTGTGTGTGTGTGTGTGTAGTGTTGTGTAAAGATAATGGTAAGTGTTTATGTAGTGTGTGTGTGTAGTGTTTATGAAGTGAGTGTGTGTAGTGTTTATCTAGTGTGTGTGTGTAGTGTTTATGTAGTGCATGTGTGTAGTGTTGTGTAAAGGTAATGGTTAGTGTTTATGTAGTGTGTGTGTGTGTAGTGTTTATGTAGTGTGTGTGTGTAGTGTTTATGAAGTGTGTGTGTGTAGTGTTTATCTAGTGTGTGTGTGTAGTGTTTATGTAGTGCATGTGTGTAGTGTTGTGTAAAGGTAATGGCTAGTGTTTATGTATGTGTGTAGTGTTTATGTAGTGTGTGTGTGTAGTGTTTATGTAGTGTGTGTGTGTAGTGTTTATGTAGTGTGTGTGTGTGTAGTGTTTATGTAGTGTGTGTGTGTAGTGTTTATGAAGTGTGTGTGTGTAGTGTTTATCTAGTGTGTGTGTAGTGTTTATGTAGTGCATGTGTGTAGTGTTGTGTAAAGGTAATGGCTAGTGTTTATGTATGTGTGTAGTGTTTATGTAGTGTGTGTGTGTAGTGTTTATGTAGTGTGTGTGTGTAGTGTTTATGTGTAGTGTTTATCTAGTGTGTGTGTGTAGTGTTTATCTAGTGTGTGTGTAGTGTTTATGTAGTGTGTGTGTGTAGTGTTTATCTAGTGTGTGTGTGTAGTGTTAATGTAGTGTGTGTGTAGTGTTGTGTAAAGATAATGGTCAGTGTTTAGGTATGTGTGTAGTGTTTATGTAGTGTGTGTGTGTGGTGTTTATGTTATGTGTGTGTGTAGTGTTTATCTAGTGTGTGTGTGTAGTGTTTATGTAGTGTGTGTGTGTGTGTAGTGTTTATATGTGTGTGTGTGTGTAGTGTTTATGTAGTGTGTGTGTGTAGTGTTGTGTAAAGGTAATGGTTAGAGTTTATGTATGTGTGTAGTGTTTATGTAGTGTGTGTGTGTAGCGTTTATGTAGTGTGTGTAGTGTTTATCTAGTGTGTGTGTGCGTGTAGTGTTTATGTAGTGTGTGTGTGTAGTGTTTATGTAGTGTGTGTGTGTAGTGTTGTGTAAAGGTAATGGTTAGTGTTTATGTAGTGTGTGTGTGTAGTGTTTATCTAGTGTGTGTGTGTAGTGTTTATGTAGTGTGTGTGTGTAGTGTTGTGTAAAGGTAATGGTTAGTGTTTATGTATGTGTGTGTAGTGTTTATACTCCACGCAACACAATTTCCTCCAAATATTCCAAATGGAAGCACCTAACTGCTTTTTATCCCACATTTAGTACAGTATTATATGCAGGAAGATCACTCAAATTGATAAGACAATGAATAGATGTGAGCACTGATTAGTGCCTATACCTAAGGAATATCAAATGCTTTTTAAATTGAAAGAAGTAGCTAATTATTTTGCTTGTGTTTTACTCTTCATCATTGTAGACACATAATAATAATAATAATAATAATAATAATGATGATGATGATGATGAACTGCTTCTACACAAAATCAAGACATTTTTATAGGTATGGATCTTGGAAACTTCTTTAGTAGTCAATGAGTGATTAAGTCAGATAGCATATATTTAAAATATGTTTTCATACTTTCAAATTGTTCTAGAATTAGTTGGAATGAACCATGCAGTAACTGCTTCACACCGCTGTGCTTTATTTATTTATTTAAACTAGTTTAGAAATATAATGATGGAAGCTGTCATAACAAAAGTGATGAGGTTAATATATTCATTGTTCACATAAAGGTTTTCTTAGCCAATAAATACATTAACCGTTCATTGAAAAAATATAAATATTATTTTTTATCGTAATATTAGGATTGAGCTGTCATTCTATTGGCTGATTGAACCAGCCAATAGAATGAGAGCTGCTCAGATCCTATTGGCTGATTGGAACAGCCAATAGGATTTAAGCAGCTCTAATCCTATTGGCTGATAGGAATGCAAAGGACGCCATCTTGGATGGCGTCACTTGCATTGAAGTTCCAGTTTACGCTGGCGACCATATGAAGAGGATGCTCCGCACCGAATGTTTTCAGGATGGACCCGCTCTGCGCTGGATGGATGAAGATAGAAGATGCCGTCTGGATGAAGACTTCTTGCCGCCTGGATGAGGACTTCGCCGGCTGGATGAAAATCGAAGAGGCCGTCTGGATGAAGACTTCTTGCCAGCAGGACTTTAAGCAGGACTTCAATAACTGTAAGTGGATCGTTGGGGGTTAGTGTTAGGTTTATTTAAGTGTTTTTTTGGGTGGGTTTTATTTTTAGATTAGGGTCTGGGCATGTAAAAGAGCTAAATGCCCTTTTAAGGGCAATGCCCATACAAATGCCCTTTTCAGGGCAATGGGGAGCTTAGGTTATTTTCGATTACAATAGGTTTTTTATTTGGGGGTGGTTGGGTGGTGGGTTTTACTGTTGGGGGGTGTTTGTATTTTTTTTTACAGGTAAAAGGGCTGATTTCTTTGGGGCAATGCCCCACAAAAGTCCAATTTAAGGGTCATTGTTAGTTTATTGTAGCCTAGGGTTTTTTTATTTTTGTGGGGCTTTTTTTATTTTGATAGAGCTATTAGATTAGGTGTAATTCTTTTTTATTTTTGATAAGGTTTTTTTTCCCCGTAATTTAGTGTTTGTTTGTTTTTTTGTAACTTAGTACTTTTAATAATGTTTAATTGTATATTTAATTAATTTGAGTAGGGTTAGGTTTTTTAATATGTAATTTATTTTATTTAAGTGGTAGTTTAATTTAATTGTAGGACAATAGTAAGGGTAGGTAAATTAATAGTTTAATATAGTTTATTTTAATTCTACAGGTAAGTTTAAATTTATTTGAAGATAGGGATCTTGTAATTTTAATTTAAAGTAAGCGGTTGTTAGATTTGGGGGTTAATAGCTTAATTTATTTTTTGGTGATGTGAGGGGCTGACGGTTTAGGGGTTAATACGTTTATTTAGGTTGCGGCGGGGTCAGGAGCAGTGGGATAAAGGTTAATACGTTTATTTATGTTGCGGC
The DNA here is from genome assembly GCF_027579735.1 of Bombina bombina. Classification (NCBI taxonomy): domain Eukaryota; kingdom Metazoa; phylum Chordata; class Amphibia; order Anura; family Bombinatoridae; genus Bombina; species Bombina bombina. Next base: position 715,872,229 of record NC_069503.1, read on the forward strand.
TGGGCCAGATAGCAGCGGGATAGGGGTTAATAACTTTATTTAGGTTGCGGCCGGGTCGGGGAGAGGCGGGATAGGGGTTTATGTTACTTAATTTGTTTCTGCACGTTAAAACTATAATAAAAATGTGAAGTAAAAAAAAAAAAGTATATAAATTAGTTAAACTCAGTTTCAAGTTCATATAAGATAAAAATTATGATTGTAACATTTTTTTAATTTAAATATATATATATATATATATATATATATATATATATATATATATATATTGCTTTTATAACTTATACTCCATAGTTAGTGATGCCTCCAAGGTCCATAATAGACCAAGTCCTGACCTAGAGCCTGATTATTCATTCTTAAATGTATAGTGTCTTTAAAGGGATATGAAACCCAAAATTTTTCTTTCATGATTCAGACATAGCATGTGATTTTATTTTTATTGAGTTCTCCAAAAAATAAAAATTACAAGTTACAATCTTCAATCTTTGCATCTATTCAGTTATGCAATTATAATAAAAAAAAGTTTGGCATTAACAATCATATCCCACGATATATGTCTTTACTTTTTCTACTGTGTTTTGAGAGATCAATCCAATCCTTCATCTAATAAACCTATTGAATTAAACATGTATTGCCATATAGGTAAAGACACAAACCTGCAACTTTACAAATACAATCTCTCTAGTGGCATAGCATGTGATTTTAAACAACTTTTTAATTTACTTCTATATTCAAAGTTGCTTTATTTTTTTGTATCCTTTGCTGAAGGAGTAGCAGTGCACTACTGGAATCTAGGTGAACATCTGAAACAATGAAAAAAGGCATTTGTATGCAGCCACCAATCAGAAGCTATCACCCAGTAAGCATTACTTCTCCCGAGCCTACCTAGGTATGCTTTTCAACTAAATATACCAAGAAAATGAAGCAAATTAGATAATAGAAGTAAATGGAAAGTTGTTTAAAATCACATGCTATGTCTGAATCATGAAAGGAAAATGTTGGGTTTCACATTCCTTTAAAGGTAGTATAGTGTAGTAAGGGGTTAACTCATTTTTGATAAGCGTACTCAGAGGGGGAGGGGGGGAGGGGCCCTGGGGAGTTTAAATGTCTCTCCTATCCTCCCCTTTTGTTGCCATGTTGTTTTCCTTTTTTCTGATATTCTTATCTTGTTGCAGGTGCGGCCTTGGAGATAAGTGGTTGCAGGCTTATTTTACAGTTTGCAGCATTAATTTTGCATGTCTGAGCATCTGGGGCTGATTAATCAGTCTTACTGCAGTAATTTCTTCCTGATACTCACTGTCTGCTCCAGTGCTGTGTGGTGCCCTGAGAGCAGTGTCTTGTTGCAGCTTGGTGGTGGTGGGGGCAACCCCATTATAGTCCCTGGCAGGCTGCAGGGCACAGAGGAGAGAGAATGCTGCAGCTTTGAGGTTGGGCTGCCCCTATGAGAGTGCTTCAGGGGGGCTGGAAAAGGCAAAGGGATGGTGTGTGGCAGAGCCTAGTGGTTGGTTGACTCTTCTGAGGGATTATGTGTTGCAGAGCCTAGTGGTTGGTTAGCTCTACTGAGGGATGATGTGTGGCAGAGCCTAGTGGTTGGTTCAATCTTCTGAGGAATGATGTGTGGCAAAGCCTAGTGGTTGGTTGGCTCTTATGATGGATGATGTGCGGCAGAGCCTAGTGGTTGGTTGGCATTTCTGAGGGATGGTGTGTGGCAGGGCCTAGTGTTTGGTTGGATCCTCTGAGGGATGGTGTGTGGCAGGGCTTAGTAGTTAGTTGGCTCTTCTGAGGGATGATGTGTGGCAGAGCCTAGTGGTTGGTTGGCTCTACTGATGGATGATGTGTGGCAGAGCCTAGTGGTTGATTGGCTCTTCTGAGGGATGGTGTGTGGCAGAGCCTAGTGGTTGGTTGGCTCTTCTGATGGATCATGTGTGGCAGAGCCTAGTGGTTGGTGGCCCTTCCCCAGGTGTGCCAAGCGGCAGGAAGTTTTTCAAAGGATTTTAGTGGGGAGGGGATTTGTAGCCTGACACTGTAATTAACTGAGTTAATTCCAAGTTGGTGTCTGTGTCAGTTAATATGGGGAGTTGTAAAGTGATACATTTATTTAAACTTTTTTGCTCCTGCATTATTTGAAAACCAATATGTAGTCCAGCAGTTTCCTTGAGACAAATTAATACATTTGATTTTACTGTGTTTTCTTTCATTGCACACATAAAGAGAATGAGCATCTGTCCTTTGACAATTATTTTCTGCACTAGCTCTTTTGCAGAAAAAGGCTTCTGTCACATTCCGACAACTAAATATACAAGGGAATGAAGTGTGATGAAACTGTACTCTGTGATGATAATCTACTAGGATTTCACATTATAAAAAATATATATCAATGCCCATAATCAGAAAAGAATAAAACTAGTAGGAGGTTCCCAATCCAAATAAGTAAAATGTGTATGTAATCACATATATCTCAATATGATATAACCTCGAGTAATATAATGAAATTAAATCATATCATCTTTAGAGTCTAAATGAAAAAAATCCACATGTATAAGTCTGTATGCAAATCCTCTCCCCCGGCAGCTCCTTGATTAGATTGTTGGGCCACAGTCTAGCATGAAGATCTATGAGAAATAGAAGAAATCAAGTGCACCAAATGGCAGGGGTCAAGTCCTACAAAAAAAGTGTGGGAACTCAACAAGGCTTCCACCCCCTCACAATTAATTTTGTTTTATACACACACACACTGTATTTATATGTATATAATCTATACACTTTGGTAAATGAAAGCAAATTAGAACCAATGAAGGTTTAAATGGTTACCTTTGGGCCTGAGACTCCTCACAAAGTCTCACCCACTTAAGGTGCAATAGTCTTATTTATGCTGAGCTAAATAACCCCAGTGCAAGCCACACAGAAATGTAAGCACCATATGTTCCCCACAGTGCAGGGTGATCACACAGCAGGACCTCTGACAAGCTTGCATTTAGTGTATTGTAGGATGTGTTACTGCCCATTACTAGAGGATCTTACTATCCCTCTAACAGACTGTGCTCCAGCTCCTCTCACCAACAGCAGCAGTGTTTACTGAAGTGTTTCTCTTCTTTTTCCAGGGGGAACTTAGCTCCACCTGCGAAAATAGTGCAGGAACTTCGTTCCCATGCGTTCCCGCTGGACTTGACCCCTGGGCCTAGCACAGTCTTAACCAAGTGTCACAGAAAACAAATGTGAAATTACTCACAAGACAAGCGCATCTCTAGGTTCTGTAACCGTAAGCTGGAACCTCTCAGTCACCCAGCAGACTGGAACCACACACCACCGGAACTTGCATAAGCATCAATTTTTCTTAGATATGGAGGATCAACTCAGGATATATAGGAGCAAGTGTAAAAGGTAAACACTTTTTATTAAAATCAATAAAATAGCGACACTTTTCTCAGTTCCCTCAGGCTGTTTCCTAAAATTGAGAAAAGCTTTTCTATTGTATTGATTTTATGGGCTTGATATATCATGTGTTGGGTGGACATGATCCGCTGTAGTGTATCCGATCAGGATGATTGCTGTCTGCCACCTCAGAGGTGGCGGACGAGTTAAGGAGCAGCGGTCTTAAGACTGCTGCTTCTTAACTTATGTTTCAGGGGAACCTTAAATTACGGGGTTAGATTGCAGCATCCGCTGCTTGATAAATCTACCGCTATATCTTGAGTTGATCCTCCATACCTAAGAAGAATTAATATTCATTCAAGTTCCGATGGTACGTGATTTCAGTCTGCGGCTATAGCACCAGGAAGTGCGCTTGTCTTGTGTGCTTTCGGATTTGGTTTCTTTGACATTTGGTTAAGACTGTGCTAGGCCAATTGGCACTCTTGTTTTCTTCTATTTCTCAAGATTTCACATTACTCTTTTCATAGTAGATATTGATCTGCTTAGGAGTGTGCATGTGTCCCAAGCACTATATGATACTGCTGTCATAATGTGCTCTAGACACGTGCATGCTCCTGTGCCTACCTAAGTATGCTCATCATCTATGGATACCTAGATAATTTGACAATGGAAGTAATGTAGATTTTGTTAAATTGCAAGCTCTATATAAACTATTGTTTATTGTAAACACAATAAACAATAAGTAGATGATTTATCTATTTTACTTTTTAACAAATAAAATATAAAATATTTGTACATCTCATTGCTGGTTCTCTTGTTTTTCTTACTTTGCATTATGCTCTACATAAAAATAATAAGCAAATGTCACTATATTTTTGCATGAACTCTGTATAAGCTAAAGTTTTTTGTCAGATGGCTTTGACCCTCCAGTAAGCCATTTGACACATTGGGGCCTATCTATCAAGCTACGAACTGAGCTTGACGGCACGTGTTTCTGGCGAGTCTTCAGACTCGCCAGAAACACAAGTTATGGAGCAGCGGTCACAAAGAATCACCGGAATTCAACCCGATTGAGTACGATCGGGTTGACACCCCCCTGCTGTCGGCCCATTGGCTGCGAGTCTGCAGGGGGCTGCGTTGCACCAGCAGCTCTTGTGAGCTGCTGGTGCAATGCTGAATACGGAGAGCGTATTGCTCTCCGCATTTAGCGATGTCTTGCGGACCTGATCCGCACTGTCCGATCAGGTCCGCAAGACATTTGATAAATAGGCCCCTATTTGTCAATAAGGGACAGGGGTCTTGAAAAAAAAAAGAACAATTTTAGACAAGATGTTCGTTATTTGTAACAGGACTGGTACTTACTGGCCTAAGATTTGTAATATGCAATCAGAATCCAGGTGCCCATTAGTAAATGTCTGGAATTATTAGCAACTGATATTACTTTCAGTAGGAACTACAAACTATTCTGACATCTTAACCCTATTTCTGTTAATTATTCACTACAGATGCTTGACTACTCTTTACAGAACATTTTAAAACATATTACAGTTTGCGTTTTTTTCTTTTTTAATTGAATGTTCCTGTGCTGGGGGTTTTTTTCTTATCAGACTGGCGAGGGCTTTTTACTTTCTAGCAAAGATCAGTGAATATCTGTGTATTACTTGTGTGTAAGGATATTTACTTAGTGCTAATTTCAGTTTAAATTTACAGCTTTTACTTAACCTTTTCTTGCAAAAATGATTAACATATTTAATTACTGCTATTTTATATGTATGATAGATTTTCATGCCAGCAATATCCATTTAGGTAAAACTATAGCTTTGTCATTTTCCACTAAATCTCATTTACATATTATTTTGTGATTTGCTAAATCTTCTATTGCCAAAGCTAAACGTTTTGCTAACTGTAATTCTGCATTACCTCCATTTTAAAAAAAAATGTGCTTATTAATATCAATGGAATATTTACTTTAATTCACTTTGTAGGAATATTACTTGAGCAGACCAATGAAGTGAGACTTAACTTCCCTTGGCTAAGTACATGGAGTTTATAAACAAAATAAAAATAGTTAACCATTGAAATTATTTTCAAAGAATTTTATTATAAATGTATCTTAGTTGTTTAAAGGGACAAGAAAACAAATTTTGTTCTTTTATGATTCAGATAGAGCATTTGATTTTCAACAACTTTCCAATTTAACTTCTATTATAAAATGTGCTTCATTCTCTTGGCATCCTTTGTTGAATGAGCAGCAATGCTATACTGGGAGCTACCTGATCAGAATTGATGAACTTATGAAAAGAGGCATTTTGTGTGCAGCTACCAATCAGCAATGAACTCCCAGTAGTGCATTCCTGTGCCTGACCCTACCTAGGTATGCTTTTCAACTAAGGATACCAAGAAAACAAAGCAATAAATAAGAGAAGTAAATTGGAAAATTGTTTAAAATAATATGTTTTGTGTGAACAGTTAAATAACAATTCGGGGTTTGATGTCCCTTTAAATGAAGAGTTGACTTGCTGTTAGACTGATTGCTCATAAACTTAACATTGTAGAAAATAGTTATGTTGGTTGTTTTCTCCATTGCAGCTTGTTTTCAGAACAAATTGTTAATTTTTCTTCTTCATGCACGTTCCTGGTCCTGCATCAAAGAAAAAACAAAAATATTTATTAGTAATCCAGGAGTTGCAAGGGTACACTTGTCAGAGAAATTGATTGTTTCCTAAAATACCACACAGTGTTTAGATTGCACCTTTTAATGACAGCACAATATAGGTGACAACAGGAAATACCAATTCAATGCTTTTTAGCTGTGAGTAGGATTCCCCTTGTGGTGCTTTATGAGTCATAGTGATCGCCGACAGAAGCTAAAGTCTCGCAAAAAAAAAAAAAAACACCAAAAGAATTTAAAGGTGTCCATGTTATATGTCTGAATTTTAGGAATATAAACTTGCATTTTTTTAACATGGACAAAAGAATGAAAAGTGCAATCAAAAGAGCATTCATAATGATGTGTAATTATCATGGGTAATGTAGTCATTTAGGTTAGGAAATCTATACCTAGGATGAATGGAAGAATATTTAAAAATAAAGTCCAAAGTGGTGTGTTATTTGGATGGATGTTTTGTAATTCTGGCCCTTTAAAACACAAAATATAAAGTATTGCATATTTTCAGGTTTTTTTTTTATATAAATGTACTAGCAAAAATGCTTCTAATAAAAACTATAGCTGTTTCAAAAGTGTATTTTAAGGGACAGTGTGCACTATATTTGGCAAAATCCCAGGTAGAAGAGGCCAGATTGTTCCAGAACTCCCCTTATAAGAGGTAAGCTTAAGACCTCCCCTAACTTTGCAACATTGTTGCTACTACACTGCTAACCTGTCATGCTCATCCCTTAACTCCATTACAGGAGACTCTGCTACCTTTCATTCCCCGTTTTGTAGATGATCCATTTATAAAGCCCATCTGGGAATGTTTTTGTAACAATGTATAGTTTTGCTTATTTTTGTAATAACCTTGTTCTGATTTTCAGACTAGTAACCAAGCCCCAAAGTTTAAGATGTGTACTGATGTCTACAGATTCCTGTGGCTCCTGTTTGTATAGTTTGTCTTTTCATGTGCAGGGAAGGGGTGTGTGTGTCTGTTCTTCTTGTATTCCGAGCCCTTTTCAGTGGGTGTCCCAGCCTAACCTCCTCAACAGTGCTTCTAAAGTAAGTTTTTAAAAGGTTTTATACTGGATTTTTATATCATCTGTGCATATTCTTCTTTATAGTTTTGTCTATTTCATGCAGTTATATGAAAATTGGTGTACACTGTCCATTTAAAAACTCTTTGAGTGCCAATGACGACTCTGAGCCATCGCAAATTGTCCCAGTCAGGTGCTGACGACGGCTCGGAGCCGTCGCTAGCACTCACCCAACTTGAGAGCAATCTGGGGGCTCCCACTGACTCCCACTCCGGTAATCTGGCCTGTATAGTGACAGGCATCGCCAGGGCTTCACGTTTTGCGTGGTGACGTCATGCGCAATGATGTGATGACGTCACCTTGCAACTTTATATAAAAATTACAATGTACAATATAGGGAAATGGGGGCATGCTGCTTAGAAGCCTGTATCTCAGGCATCTAAGCAGTTACAGACCCCCCAAGACCTGCCTAACCTTTCCAACGGTATAAGTCTTGGGGATCTGGAAAAAAAAATAAAAAAGGAAAAAAAAAATATTTAAAAAAAAAAAAGCTCAAATCCAGCTTAGCACCCAGGTGGGAAATGACTTAGCACTTAAAGGGTTAAGCTCCTTGAAGCCATAGGAAAAGATGTCTCAGCATGAGAAAGGATTTATTTAGTTTTTCGGTTAAAGGGACAGTAAACATCTTGTAATCACAAGAGATTTGTTGTCTTGCTATGGAATAACATATCAGCTAATTCTCAACATTTTAAAAGCAAATTATCATCTTGTTTGCAGAAATTGTTTTTTCAACAAGCTCCGCCCATCCTTTGCCTTATTTGGAGGAGCCAATCAGTGATTTAGTAGTCTGCAGACAAAAAGACTATCCATAGTCATAATGTTAGCATGAAGTACATTGTTTTGCAGTTGCAACTAAAGCCAATTCAGATAAGATATACAGCAGGGTTGGCGTTGAGAAGTCGGCATGGTGCATTTGCAGCTCTCAGAATTACAAAAATCTTCAATTTTCAGCACTAAATTACTTTAAAATGAGTTCAAAATAAATCATAAACATATACTGCAAAGTTGTTTTACTATCCATAACTAAACATACAAATATCTAAGGCCTAGATTTAGAGTTCGGCGGTAGCCGTCAAAACCAGCGTTAGAGGCTCCTAACGCTGGTTTTGGCCGCCCGCTGGTATTTGGAGTCAGTGATTAAAGGGTCTAACGCTCACTTTACAGCCGCGACTTTTCCATACCGCAGATCCCCCTACGCCATTTGCGTAGCCTATCTTTTCAATGGGATCTTTCTAACGCCGGTATTTAGAGTCGTTTCTGCAGTGAGCGTTAGAGCTCTAACGACAAGATTCCAGCCGCCTGAAAATAGCAGGAGTTAAGAGCTTTCTGGCTAACGCCGGTTTATAAAGCTCTTAACTACTGTACCCTAAAGTACACTAACACCCATAAACTACCTATGTACCCCTAAACCGAGGTCCCCCCACATCGCCGCCACTCGATTAAAAATTTTAACCCCTAATCTTCCGACCGCCACCTACGTTATACTTATGTACCCCTAATCTGCTGCCCCTAACCCCGCCGACCCCTATATTACATTTATTAACCCCTAATCTGCCCCCCACAACATCGCCGCCAGCTACTTAAAATAATTAACCCCTAATCTTCCGACCGCAAAGCGCCGCCACCTACGTTATCCCTATGTACCCCTAATCTGCTACCCCTAACACCGCCGACCCCTATATTATATTTATTATCCCCTAATCTGCCCCCCTCAACGTCGCCGACACCTGCCTACACTTATTAACCCCTAATCTGCCGAGCGGACCGCACCGCTACTATAATAAAGTTATTAACCCCTAACCCGCCTCACTAACCCTATCATAAATAGTATTAACCCCTAATCTGCCCTCCCTAACATCGCCGACACCTACCTTCAATTATTAACCCCTAATCTTCCGATCGGAGCTCACCGCTATTCTAATAAATGTATTAACCCCTAAAGCTAAGTCTAACCCTAACACTAACACCCCCCTAACTTAAATATAATTTTAATCTAACGAAATAAATTAACTCTTATTAAATAAATTAATCCTATTTAAAGCTAAATACTTACCTGTAAAATAAATCCTAATATAGCTACAATATAAATTATAATTATATTATAGCAATTTTAGGATTAATATTTATTTTACAGGCAACTTGGTATTTATTTTAACTAGGTACAATAGCTATTAAATAGTTAAGAACTATTTAATAGTTACCTAGTTAAAATAATAACAAATTTACCTGTAAAATAAATCCTAACCTAAGATATAATTAAACCTAACACTACCCTATCAATAAAATAATTAAATAAACTACCTACAATTACCTACAATTAACCTAACACTACACTATCAATAAATTAAATAAACACAATTCCTACAAATAAATACAATTAAATAAACTAGCTAAAGTACAAAAAATAAAAAAGAACTAAGTTACAGAAAATAAAAAAATATTTACAAACATAAGAAAAATATTACAACAATTTTAAACTAATTACACCTACTCTAAGCCCCCTAATAAAATAACAAAGCCCCCCAAAATAATAAATTCCCTACCCTATTCTAAATTAAAAAAGTTACAAGCTCTTTTACCTTACCAGCCCTGAACAGGGCCCTTTGCGGGGCATGCCCCAAGAATTTCAGCTCTTTTGCCTGTAAAAAAAAACATACAATACCCCCCCCCCAACATTACAACCCACCACCCACATACCCCTAATCTAACCCAAACCACCCTTAAATAAACCTAACACTAAGCCCCTGAAGATCTTCCTACCTTGTCTTCACCATACCAGGTTCACCGATCCGTCCTGGCTCCGATATCTTCATCCAACCCAAGCGGGGGCTAGACATCCACTGAAGAAGTCCAGAAGAGGGTCCAAAGTCTTCCTCCTATCCGGCAAGAAGAGGACATCCGGACCGGCAAACATCTTCTCCAAGCGGCATCTTCTATCTTCTTCCATCCGGTGCGGAGCGGGTCCATCTTGAAGCAGGCGACACCGATCCATCCTCTTCTTCCGATGTCTCCCGACGAATGACGGTTCCTTTAAGGGACGTCATCCGAGATGGCGTCCCTCGAATTCCGATTGGCTGATAGGATTCTATCAGCCAATCGGAATTAAGGTAGGAATTTTCTGATTGGCTGATGGAATCAGCCAATCAGAATCTAGTTCAATCCGATTGGCCGATCCAATCAGCCAATCAGATTGAGCTCGCATTCTATTGGCTGATCGGAACAGCCAATAGAATGCGAGCTCAATCTGATTGGCTGATTGGATCAGCCAATCGGATTGAACTTGATTCTGATTGGCTGATTCCATCAGCCAATCAGAAAATTCCTACCTTAATTCCGATTGGCTGATAGAATCCTATCAGCCAATCGGAATTCGAGGGACGCCATCTTGGATGACGTCCCTTAAAGGAACCGTCATTCGTCGGGAGACATCGGAAGAAGAGGATGGATCCGCGTCGCCTGCTTCAAGATGGACCCGCTCCGCACCGGATGGAAGAAGATAGAAGATGCCGCTTGGAGAAGATGTTTGCCGGTCCGGATGTCCTCTTCTTGCCGGATAGGAGGAAGACTTTGGACCCTCTTCTGGACTTCTTCAGTGGATGTCTAGCCCCCGCTTGGGTTGGATGAAGATATCGGAGCCAGGACGGATCGGTGAACCTGGTATGGTGAAGACAAGGTAGGAAGATCTTCAGGGGCTTAGTGTTAGGTTTATTTAAGGGTGGTTTGGGTTAGATTAGGGGTATGTGGGTGGTGGGTTGTAATGTTGGGGGGGGGGGGTATTGTATGTTTTCTTTTACAGGCAAAAGAGCTGAACTTCTTGGGGCATGCCCCGCAAAGGGCCCTGTTCAGGGCTGGTAAGGTAAAAGAGCTTGTAACTTTTTTAATTTAGAATAGGGTAGGGAATTTATTATTTTGGGGGGCTTTGTTATTTTATTAGGGGGCTTAGAGTAGGTGTAATTAGTTTAAAATTGTTGTAATATTTTTCTTATGTTTGTAAATATTTTTTTATTTTCTGTAACTTAGTTCTTTTTTATTTTTTGTACTTTAGCTAGTTTATTTAATTGTATTTATTTGTAGCAATTGTGTTTATTTAATTTATTGATAGTGTAGTGTTAGGTTAATTGTAGGTAATTGTAGGTAGTTTATTTAATTATTTTATTGATAGGGCAGTGTTAGGTTTAATTATATCTTAGGTTAGGATTTATTTTACAGGTAAATTTGTTATTATTTTAACTAGGTAACTATTAAATAGTTCTTAACTATTTAATAGCTATTGTACCTAGTTAAAATAAATACCAAGTTGCCTGTAAAATAAATATTAATCCTAAAATAGCTATAATATAATTATAATTTATATTGTAGCTATATTAGGATTTATTTTACAGGTAAGTATTTAGCTTTAAATAGGATTAATTTATTTAATAAGAGTTAATTTATTTCGTTAGATTAAAATTATATTTAAGTTAGGGGGGTGTTAGTGTTAGGGTTAGACTTAGCTTTAGGGGTTAATACATTTATTAGAATAGCGGTGAGCTCCGATCGGAAGATTAGGGGTTAATAATTGAAGGTAGGTGTCGGCGATGTTAGGGAGGGCAGATTAGGGGTTAATACTATTTATGATAGGGTTAGTGAGACGGATTAGGGGTTAATAACTTTATTATAGTAGCGCTCAGGTCCGCTCGGCAGATTAGGGGTTAATAAGTGTAGGCAGGTGTCGGCGACGTTGTGGGGGGCAGATTAGGGGTTAATAAATATAACATAGGGGTCGGCGATGTTAGGGCAGCAGATTAGGGGTACATAGGGATAACGTAGGTTGCGGCGGTTTACGGAGCGGAAGATTAGGGGTTAAAACTGTAATGCAGGGGTCAGCGATAGCGGGGGCGGCAGATTAGGGGTTAATAAGTGTAAGGTTAGGGGTGTTTAGACTCGGGGTACATGTTAGGGTGTTAGGTGCAGACGTAGGAAGTGTTTCCCCATAGGAAACAATGGGGCTGCGTTAGGAGCTGAACGCTGCTATTTTGCAGGTGTTAGGTTTTTTTTCAGCTCAAACAGCCCCATTGTTTCCTATGGGAGAATCGTGCACGAGCACGTTTTTGAGGCCGGCCGCGTCCGTAAGCAACTCTGGTATTGAGAGTTGCATTTGCGGTAAAAATGCCCTACGCTCCTTTTTTGGAGCCTAACGCAGCATTTGTTTTAACTCTCGATACCAGAGTTAAATTTATGGTGCGGCCAGAAAAAAGCCTGCGGAGCGTTAACAGCCCTTTTACCGCCGAACTCTAAATCTAGGCCTAAGTGTTTACTGTCCCTTTAATTTTGACCTTTGAATCCTCAACTGTGGAAGATACTGGTAACTTCCTTTATAATTTTAAAGGCCTGTGCTATTAGGGGACAGATTACGAGTGGCGCGTTAACAGATACGTGCAAGCGATAATGGGTTTATGGCGGCTGTTTGCGCGCATTTGGTTTTCTGTTTATACAGTATTACAAGTTACAAGTTTAAAGTAAATACGATCACTTGAGCGCAATTGTGATTTACACTAGAATGATTACCGCATCCTCAGATGTGTCACATAACACATCAAAAATACATTACAAAGTAATGTTACAATCAAGCATTTTAAAAGTGAAAAAATAAATAAAGTACTACTCAGAGGCCACAGAGAAATACTGGACTCAGCTGATACAGCTGGTAAGCCAATCACTAGCAGCAGTCACACAACCCAGTTGTGTGAGTGCTCCTGTTGATTGGATCAGCAGTTGTATCCACTTGGTACCAGCACTTCTCTGTGGCTTCTGAGCATTACTATTCAACCATTTAAGACGATACCGAAATGATTTCTGTGGTTCACAGATCACAGATTTCCTTTCCCCTAATAACTGCATTATGGCCCACTCAATTCTGGTACCCTTCACTTTTGTAAATGTCATAACTTTCCCATAACTCCTTCCCTCATTATCAGACCTCCTCACTGACCCAGATGGCAACTCACATTCCCTGATCTTTTCTCAAACATCAGGCCTTGTAGCTTGGATTATTTCCGGGCATCCTCGTCATTAGAAAAATTTAAACATTCAGCCAAATCTCTCTTACAAATCTCCTTGGTTTAAAGGACCATTGAACTTGACATTTCAACAATGCATAAAATGTTTCATTATTGCAATATACATTCATTATTTATTTTCCCGCCTTTTGTTGTTAAATACATCTAAAAATGTGTTGTGTTTGTTTCACTTTCTCCCAGCAATGCTTGGGCTAATACTTTAAGGCAATTTATGCAAGCTTTTGTTTACTTTTCCCTCCTTACCTAACCGTCTATGGTGCCACATGCTTTTAAAAGGTGGATTATCAGTTTTGCATCAACAATCATGATAGGCAAATCATTATTTGCAATAGTAACCAAGTTGATTCAGTGCTAAACCACCTTAAGGGAATACAAGAGGGCAGGCTACCACAGACTGAATATTAGTTTGTGATAAGTTAGAAAGGGTTCTTTTGTTCTGGTAAAAAGGGAAATCAGTAAAAATAATAAACATAAAACAATATACTCGTTTGACAAAATAAAGCTGCAGTTTTCAATGCAAAATTATTCTTATATATGAAGGTTATAATCATGTAGTTTACAATTTGTGTTTAGTGTCCTAACCAGAAAATGTTACCATTCTGTATGGTTCTGCTAGTCTAGCTGGTGCACACAAAGGAACTTTGAACAAAATTATCAACTACCTATCGTCTAGATTACGAGTTTTGCGCTATACCGGGTGCGTAAATAATGCAATAAAATGAGCGGTATCACACTTTCCATAACGCTTCCATTACGAGTTACTGAAAAACCTCCTTGTGCTGTGCGTTATGATGTTTAGCTCCATACCGCACAAAAGCCAAGGGCTGAGTTTACCTGCTCGTGCATGCTTTCCCCCATAGACATCAATGGGGAGAGAGTGTTAGAAAAAAACTAACACCTGCGATTGCGGAATGGCAAACCCCATTGATGTCTATGGGGAAAAGAAAATAACCTTTAAACCTAACACCCTAACATAAACCCCTAGTCTAAACACCCCTAATCTGCCGCTCCCCGACATTGGCAACACTAAATAAAGTTATTTACTCCTATTTACCCCTAATCCCCCACTCCTAGACTCGCCGACGCTAAATAAAGTTATTAACCCCTAATCCTCCGCTCCCCGACATCGCCGACACTAAATAAACCTATTAACCCCTAAACCGCCTCCCCCCACATAACCAACACTATAATAAAGTATTAAACCCTGAACCGCCAGCCCCCCACATCGCAACTAATAAAATAAACCTATTAACCCATAAACCGCTGGCCCCCCACATCGCAAAACACTAAATTAAACTATTAACCCCGTAAACCTAACACCCCCCTAACTTTAAATAAGAAGTTACAATATAATTATCTTAAAATAAATAAAAACTTACCTGTGAAAAAAAACTAAGATTAAACTATAAATTAACCTAACAAAACTATTCTAATAAAATAAAAAACTACCAATTAAAAAAACCTAAATTACAAATTTAAATAAACCTAATACTACAAAAAATAATAAACACTAAAAATACAAAAATAAAAACAATCACACCTAATCTAATAGCCCTATAAAAATAAAAGCTGGAGAGTAGCTGACGGTATTCTCATAAAACTTTAGGGCTTGGTTAGGAGTCTGAAAATCAGAGCAATGTTATTTAAAAATAAGCAAAACTATACATTTAAAAAAACCAAAAACTTTATAGGCTTTATAAATATATATCTACAAAACATTTATGCAAAGAAAAAATAAGTGTATAATGTCCCTTTAAAGGGCCTTTTTTAGGGCATTGCCCTAAGTTAAACAGCTCTTTTACCTACAAAAAATTCCCCTCCAAAAGTAAAACCCCCCCAACAACCAACACCCCAAAATAAAAAATCTAAATCTAAAAAAATCCTAAACTACCCATTGCCCCTAAAGGGGCATTTGTATGGGTATTGCCCTTAAAAGGGCATTTAGCTCTTTAACTGTCCTTAAAGGGGCATTCAGCTCTTTCTTTCCAAAGGCATGGAGAGTCCACAAATGCATTCAATTACTAGTGGGAATTTAATTCCTGGCCACCAAGTGGAGGCAAAGAACACCCCAGCAAAGCTTCAAGTATTCTCCCATTACCCACAATCCCCAGTCATTCTTTGCCTGTGTAACATTGTAGGTGATGTGCAAAGAAGATGTCTGAAGAAATCAAGTTGTTAGTCCTTTAATGAGTACTTTTCCCTGCAAGCAAGGATTGGGATTATGCTATATCCATGTAATTCTCTTTAGAAAGAGTAATGGTGGCTTTTAGCAGTTGGAAGACGGCGACGTGGTCTTTGCTTACCTTCCAACATTTTTGTTACTTCTATATAGAAAACCAGGGTTGGTTACTCTGTTTTCTCTTTATCTACAGGTCTATGTCAGTGAGGATTCTGTCACACCTGTTTGCTGTACCTGCCCTACAGCGGATCCACAGGTAAATGCTTTTACCTTCTAGGTGAGAAGGATGAGAAGGATGTTTAAAAAAAAAAAAAAAAAAAGCATACTTAGAAAACAAGGTGGATCCTTATGGGACTGAATATTCCTTTTAAAGGGGATTTGTTGGGCAGCAGTTCAGGCACTGTTCTGTCATGTGAATGTTTTTTTTTATTTTGGCACCAGTAAACGAAAGAGGAAAGAGGAAATCTAAGAAAATGTCTATGGGTTCTGATTCCGCCAAGTCTGATTTGGTTAGTCTTTCTCAGTTATCTAGCGAGGATCATTCCTCTGCAGCTTCTGGGGGCGAGATCTCTGATTCAGAATCTGCAGTTCCTAGTACAATAGATTCTGAGGAGGTTAATTTTAGATTTAAACTGGAGCATCACCGTTTATTTTTGAAGGAGGTTTTAGCTACTTTGGATGACTCTGAAATTGTTGCAGGGGTCCTAAAAATGCTAATAAACTGAATAGTTTTTTTGTCAAACCTAAATCTGTGGAGGTTTTTCCTGTTCCAGATCGCATGTATGACATTATATCTCAGGAATCGGAGAAGCCGGGTGTTCTTTTTAACCCATCTCCTGTGTTTAAAAAGATGTTTCCTGTGGCTAATTCAGTGCGAGATCTGTGACGCACTGTTACTAGAATAGAGGGCGCTATATCTACCTTAGCCAAGAGAACTACTATTCCTCTCTGGGATAGTTTCTCTTTTAGAGACCCTATGGAGGGCTATTTAAGAAAAACATTTCTTCATCAGGGTTTGCAGTGGCAAGCAGTTGCTAGTATTGAGACAGTTGCTGGTGCAGCCTCTTATTGGTGTGACTCTTTGTCTGATCTAATTTCAGAGGAGACTACTATAGAGGAGATCCAGTATAGGATCAAGGCTCTAAGGCTGGCTTATACTTTTATCTGTGATGCCAGTATGCAAATTGTTAGGCTGGGAGCTAAGATTTCTAGTTTTGCGATACTAACCCGCGGAGCCCTTTGGCTAAAGTCTTGGTCTGCGGTTGTGACTTCTAACTCCAAGCTTCTGTCTCTACCTTTTAAGGGTAAGACTTTATTCGGTCATGGTCTGGCAGAGATCATTTCCACGGTTACTGGTGGAAAGAGAGTTTTTTACCACATGATAAGAAGAATAGACCCAAGGGTCGTCAGACTTCTAATTTTCGTTACTTTTGTAACTTCAAGGGACAGAG
The DNA here is from genome assembly GCF_027579735.1 of Bombina bombina. Classification (NCBI taxonomy): domain Eukaryota; kingdom Metazoa; phylum Chordata; class Amphibia; order Anura; family Bombinatoridae; genus Bombina; species Bombina bombina. The sequence continues at coordinate 715,889,034 of NC_069503.1, forward strand.
ATCTTCCTCTTCTTTGAAATATGAGCAAGCCAAAACTTCTTGAAGAGCTAGCCAGCCCTTGAACAAGGGTAAACAATCCAGAAAGCCTTCCGCTGATGATAAGTCAGCATGAAGGGGCCGTCCCCAATCCAGTTCTGGATCAGGTAGGGGGCAGGCTTTCCTTTTTTCAGCACTCTTGGATTTGCGACATTCCTTGGGCAGTGGATGTAGTCTCCCAGGGATACAGGATAGGAATCAAGTCTTGTCCCCCCAGGGACAGATTCCTATTATCAAGATTATCTGTAAAACAGGTAAAGGGAGAGGCCTTCTTAAACTGCGTAAGGGATTTGTCTTCTCTGGGAGTGAAATGTTGGATAAACATTTCCAATTTATAGCCCTGCCTTTCGGCCTCGCCACTGCTCCTTGAATCTTTACCAAGGTTCTAGGGGCTCTTTTGGCTGTGGCCAGATCTCTAGGGATTACGGTGGCTCCTTACCTGGATGATATCTTGGTCCAGGCACAATTTTATCAGTTAGCAAGATCCCATACAGATTCTCTGTTAGCTATTCTCTGCTCTCATGGGTGGAAGGTGAATCTAGGGAAACGTTCCTTGGTGCCAAGTACCAGGGTATGTTTCCTGGGGACAATCATAGACTCAGTATCTATGAAGATTTTTTTGACAGAGGTCTGAAAATTCAAGCTTCTGGAGGCCTGTCATTCTCTTTAGTCCATTGGTGGCTGTATGCATGGAAGTAATTAGTCTCATGGTGGTGCCATGGACATTATTCCGTTTGCTTGCTTACATCTGAGAGCTCTACAGTTATGCATGCTCAATCAATGGAACGTAGACCACTCAGATCTCTCTCAGAGGATAGTTTTAGACTCTCAGACAATAAAGTCTCTGTCTTGGTGGACCTCCCAGGTCCATTTTTCTCAGGGCACTTGTTTCCTGAGACCTTCTTGGGAGATTGTGACCATGGATGCCAGCCTGTTAGGCTGGGGAGTAGTTTGGGAGTCTCTAAGAGCTCAGGGACTTTGGACTCAGGAGGAGTCTGCCCTCCCTATAAATATCTTAGAATTGAGAGCAATTATCAATGCTTTATCAGCTTGGCCTAAACTGAGATTAGTCTGGTTTATCTGATTTCAATCGGAAATCACTTCGGTGGTGTATATCAACCACCAAGGAGGAATTCGGAGCTTGTTAGCTATGAAGGAGGTGACTCTGATTTTTCAGTGGGCAGAGTCTCACAGTTATCATCTCTCTGCCATTCATATCCCAGGGGTGGACAACTGGGAAGCGGATTATCTGAGCAGGCAGACGTTTTATCCAGGGGAAGGGGCTCTCCATCTGGAAGTGTTCTCAATGTTAACCTTCAAGTGGGGAGTTCCGGAGCTGGATCTGATGGCATTTCATCTAAATGCCAAGCTTCCAAGATACAGAGCAAGATCAAGAGATCCTCAAGCAGCTCTGGTAGACGCCCTGGCAGTACCATGGGTTTTCGGTCTAATTTATGTGTTTCCTCCAGTTGCCCTCCTTCCTCGGGTGATAGCTTGTATCAAACAGGAGCAGGATTCTGTGATTCTAATAGCTCCAGCGTGGCCTCGCAGAACTTAGTTTGTGGACCTAGTAGGGATGTCGTAATTTTCCCTGTGGAAAGTTCCGCTGAGGAAGGATCTTCTACTTCAGGGTCCCTTCCTCCATCCAAACTTAATCTCTCTGAAGCTGACTGCTTGGAGATTGAACGCTTAGTCTTGTCCAGACAATTTTGCCAGATTTTCACTCTTTTGTCCAAGCTTTGGTTAAAATCAGGCCAGTGTTTAGGTCAATTGCTCATCCTTGGAGTCTTAATCTGGTTCTTAAAGTTCTGCAGCAGGCTCCGTTTGAGCCTATGCATTCTGTTGATATCAAGTTATTGTCCCGAAAGGTTTTGTTTCTGCTGGTAATTTCCTCTGCCCGTAGAGTTTCTGAGCTTTCGTCTCCACAGTGTGATTCTCCTCATCTTTTTTTTCATGCGGATAAGGTGGTTCTCCATACTAAATTGTTGTTCCTTCATTTTGTCCTAATCCTTCCTCTAGGAAAGAGTGGTTATTGCACAATCTGGATGCTGTGCATGCTTTAAGGTTCTATTTACAGGCTACGAAAGATTTTCGTCAGTCTTTTGCTCTTTTTGTTGTCTTTTCTGGTAAACAGAGAGGTCAGAAGGCCACTTCTTCTACTCTCTCTTTCTGGTTGAGAAGTGTTATTCGATTGGCTTTTGAGACAGCTGGACAGCAGCCTCCAGAGAAAATGACAGCTCACTCCACTAGGGCTGTTGCTTCCTCTTGGGCCTTTAAAAATTATGCTTCTATGGAACAGATTTGCAAGGCGGCCACTTGGTCATTATTGCATAATTTTCTCCAAATTTTCCAAATTGTATGTTTTTGCCTCAGCTGAGGCTTCTTTTGGGAGGAAAGTTCTTCAAGCGGTGGGGCCTTCTGTTTAGGTTCGCCTGTCTTGTGTATCCCTCCCTTCCATTCTGTAGACTCTAGCTTTGGTATTGGTTCCCACTAGTAATTAAATGGATTTGTGGACTCTCCATGCCATTGGAAAGAAAACATAATTTATACTTACCTGATAAATTATTTTCTTTCCTGGCATGGAGAGTCCATGGCCCGCCCTTATTTTTAAGATGGCTTTATGTCATTTTTCTAAACCTCAGGCATCTCTATACTCTTTGTGTCTTCTTCTCTTTCCATAATTCCTTGACTGAATGACTGGGCATTGTGGGTAATGGGAGGATACTTGAAACTTTGCTGTGGTGTTCTTTGCCTCCACCTGGTGGCCAGGAGTTTAATTCCCACTAGTAATTGAATGGATTTGTGGACGTATCATGCCAGGAAAGAAAATAATTTATCAAGTAAGAATAAATTATGTTTTTTCTGCCCAAAGTCCTAATCTAAACACCCCAAAAAATGGAAAAAAAATCTAACACTAACTCCAGAATATCTACTCACGGTTCCTGAAGTCCGGACATCCATCCTCATCCAGGCGGCGAGAAGTCTTCATCCAGGCGGCGAAATCTTCCTCCATCGCGAGACCATCTTCTATCTTCATCCCGGGGGCGCGGAGCTGTAGAGGTGTGGATCGGAGCTGTCCAGGACCAGCGATGACATCCAGCATGGAGCATTCTCTTCATATGATCACAGCCGTGCAATGAAGCTTTAATGCAAGGTACACATTTAAAAATAGGGTACCTTGCTTTTCTATTGGCTGACATTTTCAAATCAGCAAATAGGATGAGAGGTACTGAAATCCTATTGGCTGATTTGAACAGCCAATTAGATTTCAGTAGCTCTCATCCTATTGGTTGATTTGAAAATGTCAGTCAATAGGAATGCAAGGTACCCCATTTTTAAACGGGTACCTTGCATTCAAGCTTCAGTGTACGGCGGTGAACGTATGAAGAGGATGCTCTGCGCTGGATGTCATCGCCGGTCCTGGACAGCTCCTCTCTGCACTTCCACAGCTCTGCACCACCGGCATGAAGATAGAAGATGGTCCCACGATGGAGGAAGATGTCACCGCCTGGATGAAGACTACTCGCCGCCTGGATGAGGATGGATGACCGGACTTCAGGAACCGTAAGTAGATATTCTGGGGTTAGTGTTAGTTTTTGTGTTTTTCATTTTTTGGGGTGTTTTTTTTTTCTAGATTATGGCTTTGAGCAGTACAAGAGCTAAATGCCTTTTTAAGGGCAGTAAAAGAGCTGAATGCCCTTTTAAGGGCAATTCCCATACAAATGGGGGGCTTTTTATTTTTATAGGGCTATTAGATTAGGTGTAATTGTTTTTATTTTTGATAATTTCATTTATTATCTTTTGTAATCTTAGAGTTTTTTATTTTTCGTATTTTTAGTGTTTATTATTTTTTGTAATGTTAGATTCTTTTTATTTTTTCATAGCATTAGGTTTATTTAAATTTGTAATTTAGGTTTTTTTAATTGATAGTTTTTTTTATTTTATTAGAATAGTTATGTTAGGTTAATTTATAATTTAATGTTAGTTTTTATTTTATTTCACAGGTAAATTTTTATTTATTTTAAGATAGTTATATTGCAACTTGCTATTTAAAGTTAGGAGGGTGTTAGGTTTAGGGGTTATTAGTTTAATTTAGTGTTTTGCTATGGGGCTGGCGGTTTAGGGGTTAATACTTTACTATAGTGTTGGTGATGTGCGGGCCAGCGGTTTAGGGGTTATTAGGTTTATATAGCGTTGGCGGTGCGAGTGGGCTGCAGATTAGGGGATAATAGGTTTATTAAATAGTTGCAATGTGGGTGGGCGGCAGATTAGGGGTTAATAGGGTTAATATAGTATTTGCTATGTGGGTGGTGGTGATTTGGGGGTTAATAGGTAGTTTATGGGTGTTAGTGTACTTTGTAACATTTTAGTTATGAGTTTTGTGAAACATTTTTGTTTCTCAAAATCCATAACTATTGATCTCAGATCGCGGAATGGCACTTGTCGGTATAGGCTGTAACACAAGCATTTTAGCCGGACCGCACAACCTGTAATACGGCGCTATGGAAAATCACGCACTCAAACGTAATTTTTTGAGTGCGGAATTGTGGGTTGTGTTAAGGCTAAAATGCTTGTGTTACAGCCTATACCACCGCGACTCGTAATATGCATTACCGGCCATTCCACGTACAATGGCCAATTTTTCAGTGGTATAGCCTTACCGCACCAGAATGCAAAGCTTGTAATTTTGCTGTAGCTTCCTTACTTCAAGAACTATTAATTTAGCAGTACAGCTATGTCAGCAGGTCATAATTTCCTTAGTAACTCCCCTTTTGGCTGCCACCCTAACATTTATAAACTTCTCAAAGGATTAAAAACCCTTCCAAATCTGATTAGCAGTCCTTCTCGGACGTAGAAGTGGGCTTTGACATTTTGTAAAACTTGTCCTCCTAATAACTTTCTCACAAATAGCTTTCTTCAAAATGCCTATTGTTCTCTGTAGGGATGGGCGAATGTTTCTAAAAATTCTAAAATGAAAACAAATTTTTTACATATTCGTTCATTGGAATTGAATTTCAAATGTTTATTTAACATTCTAACATTCTATTTTCGAATTATTGTTTTCGAACTTTTCAATAAAATTTGAAAATATTCGTTCGAATAATAGAATGTTTAGCTATGTATTCATTCAATTTTGAAAATGTAATATTCGAATTCGAATGTGACATTCAAATTCAAAATAGTATTTCTAGTCTACAACTGTGTTTAATAAATGTAATATTCGAATTTGAATGCTACATTTGAATGTCACATTCAAATTTGAAATAGTATTTCTAATCTAATATTCACCTAGATTTAGAGTTCTGCGTTAGCCGTAAAAAGCAGCGTTAAGGGGTCCTAACGTTGCTTTTTAACGCCCGCTGGTATTTAGAGTCATGTAGGTAAAGGTGTACCGCTCACTTTTCTTCCTCGACTTTTGGCTACCACAAATCCCCTTACGTCAATTGCGTATCCTATCTTTTCTATGGGATTTGCATAACGCCAGTATTACGAGTCTTGGAAGAAGTGAGCGGTACAGCCTCTACCGCCAAAAAAAGTCAGTAGTTAAGAGTTTTATGGGCTAACGTCAAAACATAAAGCTCTTAACTACAGTGCTAAAAAGTACACTAACACCCATAAACTACCTATTAACCCCTAAACCGAGGCCCCCCACATCGCAAACACTAAAATAAAATTATTTAACCCCTAATCTGCCAACCGGATACCGCTGCCACCTACATTATACCTATGAACCCCTAATCTGCTGTCCCTAACATCGCCGAAACCTATATTATATTTATTAACCCCTAATCTGCCCCCCCCCCAACGTCGCCGCCACCTAACTACAATTATTAACCCCTAATCTGCCGACCGGACATCGCCGCCACTATAATAAATTTATTAACCCCTAAACCGCCGCACTCCCGCCTCGTAAAAACTATAATAAATTTTATTAACCCCTAATCTGCCCTCCCTAACATCGCCGCCACCTACCTACAATTATTAACCCCTAATTTCCCGCTCCCAACGTCGCCGCTACTATAATAAAGTTATTAACCCCTAAACCTAAGTCTAACACTAACCCTAAAACCCCCTAAGTTAAATATAATTTAAATAAAACTAAATAAATTTACTATAATTAAATAAATTAATCCTATTTAAAACTAAATACTTACCTATCAAATAAACCCTAATATAGCTACAATATAACTAATAGTTACATTGTAGCTATTTTAGGATTTATATTTATTTTACAGGCAACTTTGTATTTATTTTAACTAGGTACAATAGCTATTAAACAGTTAATAACTATTTAATAGCTACCTAGTTAAAATAAGTACAAAATTACCTGTAAAATAAATCCTAACCTAAGTTACAAATACACCTAACACTACACTATCAATAAATTAATTAAATAAATTACAATTATCTAAACTAAAATACAATTAAATAAACTAAACTATAATACAAAAACCCTCCACTAAATTACAGAAAATAAAAATAAATTACAAGAAGTTTAAACTAATTACACCTAATCTAAGCCCCCTAATAAAATAAAAAAGCCTCCCAAAATAATAAAAGTCCCTACCCTATCCTAAATTACAAAGTAATCAGCTCTTTTACCAGCCCTTAAAAGGGCTTTTTGTGGGGCATTGCCTCAAAGTAATCAGCTCTTTTACCTGTAAATAAAAATACAATACCCCCCCAACATTACAACACACCACATATCCCTACTCTAAAACCCACCCAAACCCCCCTAAAAAAACCTAACACTAACCCCCTGAAGATTTCCATACCTTGAATTCTTCATCCAAGCGGGGCAGAAGAGGTCCTCCATCCGGTTGAAGTCTTCATCCAAGCGGGCAGAAGAGATCTTCCATCCGATTGAAGTCTTCATCCAAGCGGCATCTTCTATCTTCATCCATCTGGAGCGGAGCGGCAGCATCCTGAAGACCTCCGACGCGGAACATCAATCCTGGCCGACAACTGAACGACGAATGACGGTTCCTTTAAATGATGTCATCCAAGATGGCGTCCCTCGAATTCCGATTGGCTGATAGGATTCTATCAGCCAATAGGAATTAAGGTAGGAAAAAATCTGATTGGTTGATTCAATCAGCCAATCAGATTGAAGTTCAATCCGATTGGCTGATCCAATCAGCCAATCGGATTGACCTTGCATTCTATTGGCTGTTCCGATCAGCCAATAGAATGCAAGGTCAATCTGATTGGCTGATTGGATCAGCCAATCGGATTGAACTTCAATCTGATTGGCTGATTGAATCAAACAATCAGATTTTTCCTACCTTAATTCCGATTGGCTGATAGAATCCTATCAGCCAATTGGAATTCGAGGGACGCCATCTTGGATGATGACATTTAAAGGAACCGTCATTCGTCATTCATTCGTCGACCAGGATGGATGTTCCGCGTTGGAGGTCTTCAGGATGCTGCCGCTCCGCTCCGGATGGATGAAGATAGAAGATGCCACTTGGATGAAGACTTCAACCGGATGGAGGACCTCTTCTGCACCGCTTGGATGAAGAATTCGGCTTGGCTGAGTGAAGACGACTCAAGGTAGGGAGCTCTTCAGGGGGTTAGTGTTAGGTTTATTTAAGGGGGGTTTGGGTGGGTTTTAGAGTAGGGGTATGTGGGTGGTGGGTTGTAATGTTGGGGGGGGGTTATTGTTTTTTTATTCACAGGTAAAAGAGCTGATTACTTTGGGGCAATGCCACGCAAAAAGCCCTTTTAAGGGCTGGTAAAAGAGATGATTACTTTGTAATTTAGGATAGGGTAGGGACTTTTATTATTTTGGGGGGCTTTTTTATTTTATTAGGTGTAATTAGTTTAAATAGATTGTAATTTGTTTTTTATTTTCTGTAATTTAGTGTTTGTTTTTCGTAATTTAGTTTATTTAATTTAATTGTAGGTAGTTTAGTTAATGATTTTAATGATAGTGTAGTGTTAGGTGTAATTGTAACATAGGTTAGGGTTTATTTTACAGGTATATTTGTATTTATTTTAGCTAGGTAGTTATTAAATAGTTGATAACTATTTAATAACTATTGTACCTAGTTAAAATAAATACAAAGTTGCCTGTAAAATAAATATGAATCCTAAAATAGCTACAATGTAACTATTAGTTATATTGTAGCTATATTAGGGTTTATTTTACAGGTAAGTATTTAGTTTTAAATAGGAATAATTTATTTAATTATAGTAAATTTATTTAGATTTATTTAAATTATATTTAATTTAGGGGGGTGATAGGATTTGTGTTAGACTTAGGTTTAGGGGTTAATAACTTTATTATTGTAGCAGCGACGTTGTGGGTGGCAGATTAGGGGTTAGTAATTGTAGGTAGGTGGCGGCGATGTTAGGGATGGCAGATTAGGGGTTAATAAAATTTATTATAGTGTTTGCGAGGTGGAAGTGCGGCGGTTTAGGGGTTAATACATTTATTATAGTGGCGGCCATGTCCAGTCGGCAGATTAGGGGTTAATAAGTGTAGGTAGGTGGCGGCGACGTTGGGGAGGCAGATTAGGGGTTAAAAATATAATGTAGGTGTCGGCGATGTTAGGGACAGCAGATTAGGGGTTCATAGGGATAATGTAGGTGGCAGCGGTGTCCGGAGCGGCAGATTAGGGGTTAATAATATAATGCAGGTTTCAGCGATAGCGGGGCGGCAGATTAGGGGTTAATAAGTGTAAGGTTAGGGGTGTTTAGACTCGGGGTTCATGTTAGGGTGTTAGGTGTAGACTTAGAAAGTGTTTCCCCATAGGAAACAATGGGGCTGCGTTAGGAGCTGAACGCTGCTTTTTTGCAGGTGTTTTTTTTCAGCCGAAACTGCCCCATTGTTTCCTATGGGGAAATCGTGCACAAGCACGTTTTCCAGCTTACCGCTACCGTAAGCAACACTGGTATTGAGGGTTGAAGTGGCGCTAAATTATGCTCAACGCTCACTTTTCAGAGCCTAACGCAGCCATTCAGACAACTCATACCAGAGTTGTCTTAAGGGTGCGCTGGAAAAAAGGCTCGTTAGCACCGCAGGTCTTTACCGACAAATCTCTAAATCTAGGCGATTGTGTTTTAAATGTAATATTCGAATTTGAATGTGACATTCGTATTCGAATGTCACATTCGAATTCGAAATTGTATTTCTAGTCTAATAATGTGTTTTTTAAATGTAATATTCAAATTTGAATGTGACATTCGAATTCGAATGTGACATTCAAATTTTTAAATAGTATTTCTAGTTTACAACTGTGTTTAATAAATGTGATATTCGATTTGAATGTGATATTCGATTCGAATGTGATATTCGATTTGAATATGACATTCGAATTCGAAATAGTATTTTTAGTCTAATACTGTGTTTTATAAATGTAATATTCAAATTTGAATGTGATATTCAATTCGAATGTGATATTCGATTCGAATGTGACATTCAAATTCGAAATAGTGTTTCTAGTCTACAATTGTATTTTATAAATGTAATATTCGAATTCGAAAGTGACATTCGAAAACTGTAAATAACATTCAAAAATCGAATTTTTAAGAATATTCGTTCTTATCAACATTCTATTATGTAAATCAAATTTCTACAATAACATTCGTTCTAACATTCGAATTTGAATATAAATACATTCGCCCATCCCTAGTTCTCTGCCTACTGTCTTTCCATTGTGTTTCTGAAGTTAAAGCTATTCTAATATTTATTCAACTTTTGGTGTGGATTTTCTTTTATCATATCGTACTAAAACTCTATACTCTTCTATCTTCTATCCAATCTTTTTTAGATCAACCTAATTTATGTGTAGTAAATTGTTTGAAAAATATGAATATGGAACTCTTAGCATAATAGATTCTTCTTTTCATCAACTACTTATATCTTTCGTACCCAGCTGTGGCCTTTAAAGCTTTCCTCAGATCAGCTTCTTTACAGATATTCTTAATGCAGCCCATTGGTCTTCTTAGTCTGTTTTTCAATACCATTATTTTAAACCTATTAACCATATTTCCTCAGCTTTATTAAACTGATTGTTTTGTTTTGAACTAATTATCCCAAGGACAACATTTACATTGATGGCTTGTGACTCCAAGCTGTAGACTCTGTTCAGACATCTGCCCCTCTTTCAGTGGTTGATTCTAAAAAAATTGCCGGCCTAGACTGGTTTTCCAGTCCAAAACTCATAGGGGCAGCCTTCATGGAATTCTAGACAAAAGCATCTATCCCTGAGAGTGGCGAGCTATCACCTATAGAAATAATGAGAATTCTCTGCTATGTAAACGTTTGCATTGAACGTAGTACACAGGGCATATGTTTAAACTTTAATATTACGCCTAACACAAATCAAATGACGCTGTTTTCAGGAGACTGTACCTTAAAATCCCTGTTATTTTCATATGCATAGGTTTTCCTTTCAGAGTAATTAGCATTTTAAGTATTTTTTTAAAGGCTCACTACCTTTTTTTATTTGCGAGAAAATGTTAACAGAATTACGATTGGACTTCAGAGACAATTTCATATATGCCCATGGAACGCCCATCTTCAGCCTATTTTATGAAAAATTTTGCTCTTAGAAGTATAAATTTCTATTTTGCATATCCAGTGTACTAAATTAGGATTTACACTGTGGTTATTTAATATGATTTATTCCTATGTAATTTACTTCACATTTTACGTTTTTTTTATTTTTTATTAAATATGATTTTTGGTGAACAATTCTGTTACAATTTTTTAAGCTCCTTAACAATAAAAAAATCTGTGAATGGTTCAGTTATTCGTTTTGTATGATTTGTAAATGACAATTTTCATCATGCACTTTTGTAATGTACGCATCTCCTTCCCATATGAAAATGCAGTATACGCCCCGTAGCGAGACACCATGTTTCAAGGTAAAACAACAAAAACAAACAAAGTTCTAAGTAAAAAAAAGGTCAGTTTATTTTATTCTTACACTAAGTTTAGTTTGTGTTGATCTGCCTTTTAGCACTATTTTTGTAACTTTTTCATGATTTTCACCAGCTGTTTATAAAACAGAATCATCTGGAATCACTTCTGGTAGACTCTGTATTTGCAGTGCTTGCATATAGCCTTATTAATAGAAAAATAGATTATTTTATGTAAATTATTGTGAACTTACCCCAGATAAGATGATTGAGTGTCTCCCCAACAATATAGACAGATACAGCCAACATATTACTAAGAAGAAGAAACATTATAAATCCAAATGGGCTAAGTAAGCCAAGAAAAGGGTAGACCCAGTTGCCATCAGCAAAGTAAATCCAAATTATCCTAGAAAAAAAAAACAATATTTTCAAATGAATTTTACTATAAAAAACTAATCCAAGAGAAAAAAAAATATCCAGGATATGTCAGCAATATGGTTCCAAGTGGCACCAAAGCATAAAAAAATCCCACAATTATTGAGATAATATGTATGTATTTTAAATCTATTTAAATTTTTATTGCAAATAAAAATATTTTTAGTCTTTATATGTTTTAATGATTATTTGGCTCATGGCTATTTCAAATGGAATATAGAAACTTTGATTAAATAGTTTCAGTCTTATGAAGATATGTTTTTATAATATCATATAGTTTATGTAATAATCAGTGAACATTGTATTAAAAATAAAGTAGAGTGACCCAAATTACCTAATGTTTTGCTGGTATTGAAATAAAGATCATTGTGCTTACAGAATAAAATAATATTTAATGTGCAACTATAACAATTTGCATATGTACTTTAATGTCAAAAACCAAGTCACATATATGAGCCTGCTTAGGTCTAGCGCGCTTCCATAGGCTCCAAAGGGAGCCTCGTTCTCATGCTGTGGGACACAGCAAACCACCTAGCGCCGCACAGGGGGTAATTTACGCAGAGTTTGGCAGCAAAATAAAAATATATATGTATATGAATATATACATATATATTTATGTGTTTATATGTGTATATAAACGGAGGTCAACCCTGGGCAGGTATACATTGGGATCTATGTCACCCAAAAAAGAAAGTGCTATATACAGTTATCATTAATAATTAGTGATGTCGCGAATAGTTCGCCGCGGCGGGCGAACATATGCGATGTTCGGTCCGCCACCTATTCGTCATCACTGAGTAAACTTTGACCCTGTACCTCACAGTCAGCAGACACATTCCAGCCAATCAGCAGCAGACCCTCCCTCCCAGCCCCCCCCCACCTCCTGGACAGCATCCATTTTAGATTCATTCGGAAGCTGCATTCTTAGTGAGAGGAGGGACAGTGTAGCTGCTGCTGATTTAATAGGGAAATCGATAGCTAGGCTAGTGTATTCAGTGTCCACTACAGTCCTGAAGGACTCATCGGATCTCTGCTGTAAGGACAGCACCCCAAAAAGCCCTTTTTAGGGCTAGAACATCAGTCTGCTTAAAAAAAAAAAAAAAAAAACTACTTTTTTTTGCAAACTGGGTACTGGCAGACAGCTGCCAGTACCTAATATGGCAGCCAATAAGGAAGATGGGGAGGGTTAGAGAGCTGTTTGGGGGGTGGATCAGGGAGGTTGGGGGCTAAGGGGGGATGCTACACCACAGCATATGTAAATATGCTAAACATTAAAAACCTTTTATTTTAGTACTAGCAGACTTTCTGCCAGTACTTAAGATGGCAGGGACAATTGTGGGGTGGGGGAGGGAAGGGAGCTGTTTGGGAGGGATCAGGGGGTCTGATGTGTCAGGTGGGAGGCTGATCTCTACACTAAAGCTAAAATTAACCCTGCAAGCTCCCTACAAACTACCTAATTAACCCCTTCACTGCTAGCCATAATATACGTGTGATGCGCAGCAGCATTTAGTGGCCTTCTAATTACCAGAAAGCAACGCCAAAGTCATATATGGCTGCTATTTCTGAACAAAGGGGATCCCAGAGAAGCATTTACAACCATTTGTGCCATAATTGCACAAGCTGTTTGTAAATAATTTCAGTGAGAAACCTAAAATTGCGAAAAAAATTAAGTTTTTTTTAAATTTAATCGCATTTGGCGGTGAAATGGTGGCATTAAATATACCAAAATGGGCCTAGATCAATACTTTGGGTTGTCTACTACACTACACTTAAGCTAAAATTAACTCTACAAGCTCTCTACATGCTCCCTAATTAACCCCTTCACTGCTGGGCATAAAACACGTGTGGTGCGCAGTGGCATTTAGCAGCCTTCTAATTACCAAAAAGCAACACCAAAGCCATATAAGTCTGCTATTTCTGAACAAAGGGGATCCCAGAGAAGCATTTACAACCATTTATGCCATAATTGCATAAGTTGTTTGTAAATAATTTGTGAGAAACCTAAAGTTTGTGAAAAAGTGAACAATTTTTTTTTATTTGATCGCATTTGGAGGTGAAATGGTGGCATGAAATATACCAAAATGGGCCTAGATCAATACTTTGGGTTGTCTACTACACTACACTTAAGCTAAAATTAACTCTACAAGCGCCCTACATGCTCCCTAATTAACCCCTTCAATGCTGGGCATAAAACACGTGTGGTGCGCAGTGGCATTTAGCAGCCTTCTAATTATCAAAAAGCAACGCCAAAGCCATATAAGTCTGCTATTTCTGAACAAAGGGGATCCCAGAGAAGCATTTACAACCATTTATGTCATAATTGCATAAGTTGTTTGTAAATAATTTCTGTGAGAAACCTAAAGTTTGTGAAAAAGTGAACATTTTTTTTTTATTTGATCGCATTTGGCGGTGAAATGGTGGCATGAAATATACCAAAATGGGCCTAGATCAATACTTTGGGATGTCTTCTAAAAAAAAATATATACATGTCAAGGGATATTCAGGTATTCCTGACAGATATCAGGGTTCCAATGTAACTAGCGCTCATTTTGAAAAAAAGTGGTTTTGAAATAGCAAAGTGCTTCTTGTATTTATTTCCCTATAACTTGCAGAAAAAGCAAAGAACATGTTAACATTGAGTATTTCTAAACTCAGGACAAAATTTAGAAACTATGTAGCATGGTTGTTTTTTGGTGGTTGTAGATGTGTAACAGATTTTGGGGATCAAAGTTAGAAAAAGGGTTTTTTTTTCCATTTTTTCCTCATATTTTATAATATTTTTAATAATAAATTATAAGATATGATGAAAATAATGGTATCTTTAGAAAGTCCATTTAGTGGTGAGAAAAACGGTATTTAATATGTGTGGTTACAGTAAATGAGTAAGAGGAAATTTACAGCTAAACACAAACACAGCAGAAATGTAAAAATAGCCCTGGTCCTTAAGGGAAAGAAATTGAAAAATGGCCTTGGTCCTTAAGGGGTTAAAAAAAAAACTAGAAATTTGACTGTGAAATAATAGCAGTCAGTTTCCTTCACGCGTGTGCGTTTCAGGGCCTGCCAGGGCACAGTATCACACCAGTGCAACTCATATCTGGTGTAACAGTAGTGTACATTAAAAAAAAAACTAGAAATTTCACTGTGAAATAATAGCAGTCAGTTTCCTTCACACGTGTGCATTTCAGGGCCTGCCAGGGCACAGTGTCACACCAGTGAAACTCATATCTGGCGTAACAGTAGTGTACATTTAAAAAAAAAATACAATTTTGACTGTAATAGATTGAATAGCAGTTAGTTGTCTGCAAGCGTGTGTGTGAGGCCTACAGCGTCTATTCTGCCAACTTCTGCCAGACAGTGCACAGTGCCACTCACATCTGTTGTCACAGTAGCTTGCACGCATAGTACCACTAATCGAAAAAAAAATGACAGGCAGAGGCAGGCCACCCCGCAGGGGCCGTCGTGGTCGTGGTGCTGTTATTCCCTTTGGCCCTAGAATAATGCCCAGTGTTCAGAGGCCACGTACCGTGAACTCGAAAAGTTCTGAGGACATAGTTGACTGGCTAACACAGGACACTCAATCTTCTACAGCTTCCGCTCGGAAACCTTGACGCACCATCCTCCTCCAGCTTAGCTTCGGGCAACTCTCAAGTTACCACTCGCCCGCCTGCCGCCACCACCAACACTAGCACCACAGCCACTTTACTTGATCTGACAGAGGAGTTATTTACACATCAGTTGGAAGAAATGAGTGATGCGCAACCATTATTGCCAGAGGATGTAGATAACAGGGATATGTCTCAGTCAGGCAGCATTACACACATGGACGTACGGTGTGATGATGATGATGTTGTACCTGCTGCGGGAGTTTGGTTTGTCACTGTGAAGCGGATGTAACCCTTACACTACCTGATCGATACAACATCATACCTGATGTTTTAAAGCACGTTATTCCAAACAATTTAGGAATGTTAGGTGATTTATGCCCTTTATGGGTTAAAACCAGACTCTGCATCAACTATGTAATTTTCCATGGGAGTTTTGCCATGGATCCCCCTCCGGCATGCCACAGTCCAGGTGTTAGTGCCCTTGAAACAACTTTTCCATCACTATTGTGGCCAGAAAGAATCCCTGTGGGTTTTAAAATTCGCCTGCCTATTGAAGTCAATGGCGGTTCGCCCGTTCGCAAACATTTGCGGAAGTTCGCGTTCGCCGTTTGCGAACGGAAAATTTTATGTTTGCGACATCACTATTAATAATATGCTCCAGCTTCACCACAAATGCATTATGCACCGTGTCACCATCTGTTCCTAACCACTGGAGCCATATGCAAGGTGAACAAAGGCTGAATGCAGCTTTGAATCAAGCAGATCTGTCTGTTGAGCTTTTCTGACAGTAGAACTTTGCTTACGACTGTGATACTTGGTAACGTGTATAGGTTGATGTATCTGTATGATCAACTTTGTTACCTTTCCCATATGATGTATCAGTATTATTATGCGCATTTTATTAAGGCTGATAACTGTATATAGCACATTCTATTTCGGGTTAATACAGATCCCAATTTATACCTTCCCAGGGTTGGCCTCCATGTATTTCCTGCGGGTTCTGTGCACAGCAGGGTGTTGTCAGTCCGTGGTAAAGTGCTAGTGATAACCTTTATTTCTATACACTTTGTTCTTATCTGATATTGCGACCTCTTATAAGATATATTTTTGGTTTACTTTCGCCCTAGTCACGAGGACCAGTCCCTTATTTTATATATTTTTATGTATGTGTGTATGAACTGTGTATGTGCAGAAGCACTTGTTTCTGAGGTGGTTTGTGCATATCTTACTAGCACATCTTTTACTTATTTTTTTGTTAATCATCATGAATCATCACTTATCATATCCCATTTGTGGTTCTCTAAATAAGGACAGTGTAAAATTGATCAAGTCATGAAAAAGAATGGGAAAACAGAGGATGTACCTGACATAGGTAGGAAAATATAGGGAGGAAGTCAAACCTGTGAGTATTTTAAGGAAAGCTGATCCATAATGAGTATGGTAATGAGTAGGGATAGATAATGGTATGTATTTTAAATGAGCAAATAAACGCCTAGATTACGAGTATTGTATTAGCCTTAAAAAGCAACATTGAGAGGTCCCAACGCTGCTTTTTAACGCCCGCTGGTATTACGAGTCTTGCAGGTACAGGTGTACCGCTCATTTTTTTTCCGCGACTCGAGCATACCGCAAATCCCCTTACGTCAATTGCGTATCCTATCTTTTCAATGGGATTTTCCTAACGCCGGTATTACGAGTCTTGGAAAAAGTGAGCGTTAGACCCTCTCCTGTCAAGACTTCTACCGCATTTAAAAGTCAGTAGTTAAGAGTTTTATGGGCTAACGCCGTAACATAAAACTCTTAACTAAAGTGATAAAAAGTACACTAACACCCATAAACTACCTATTAACCCCTAAACCGAGCCCCCCCCCGCACATCGCAAACACTTAAATATATTTTTTAACCCCTAATCTGCCGACCAGACATCGCCGCCACTGTAATAAATATATTAACCCCTAAACCGCCGCACTCCCGCATCGCAAACACTAGTTAAATTTTATTAACCCCTAATCTGCCGTCTCTAACATCGCCGACACCTACCTACATTTATTAACCCCTAATCTGCCAACCCCAACGTCGCCGCTACTATATTAAATGTATTAACCCCTAAACCTAAGTCTAACCCTAAACCCCCCCTAACTTAAATATAATTTAAAATAATTGGAAAAAAATTACTACAATTAAATAAATTATTCCTATTTAAAACTAAATACAGGTAGCCCTCAGTTTACGCCGGGGTTAGGTTCCAGAAGGAATGGTTGTAAATCGAAACCAATGTAAATTGAAACCCGGTTTATAATGTAAGTCAATGGGAAGTGAGGGAGATAGGTTCCAGGCCCCTCTCAAAATTGTCATAAGTAACACCTAATACATTATTTTTAAAGCTTTGAAATGAAGACTTTAAATGCTAAACAGCATTATAAACCTAATAAAATAATCACACAACACAGAATATATAATTAAACTAAGTTAAATGAACAAAAACATTTGCTAAACAGTATTATAAACCTAATACAATAATCATATAACACGGGCTTCACTTGCATTTTTCTGCAAACAGTTATTTCTATGCATTCCAATCTGGACTGATTTATAGACAGGAAGATCTTGTTCCTTTGAAATCTGCTCGATAGCTCAGGTCTGGTTAAACTGATTAATTTCAGCTTGCTTGGCTTTGCTGCAACACAAGCGGACAGCTCCACCTACTGGCTATTTTAATAAATGCACTGCTTCTCAATGCTTTTCAATAGCAGTCACATGACTGGAAAAAAGGTTGTTATTCTGAAACGGTGTAAATTGAACAGTTGTAAAACGAGGGCCATCTGTACTTACCTATAAAATAAAACCTAAGATAGCTACAATATAACTAATAATTACATTGTAGCTATCTCAGGGTTTATTTTTATTTTACAGGCAACTTTGTATTTATTTTAACTAGGTACAATACTTATTAAATAGTTATTAACTATTTAATAACTACCTAGTTAAAATAAAGACAAATTTACCTGTAAAATAACCCCTAACCTAAGTTACAATTACACCTAACACTACACTATAATTAAATACATTACCTAAATTAACTACAATTAATTACAATTAAATTAAATAAACTAAAGTACGAAAAAAACCAAACACTAAATTACAGAAAATAATAAAATAATTACAAGAATTTTAAACTAATTACACCTAATCTAATCCCCCTAATAAAATAAAAAAGCCCCCCAAAATAATAAAAAGCCCTACCCTATACTACATTACAAATAGACCTTAAAAGGGCCTTTTGCGGGGCATTGCCCCAAAGTAATCAGCTCTTTTACCTGTAAAAAAAATACAATAGCCCCCCCCAACATTAAAACCCACCACCCACACACCCAACCCTACTCTAAAACCAACCCAATCCCCCCTTAATAAAACCTAACATTAAGCCCTTGAAGATCATCCTACCTTGAGACGTCTTCACTGTGATGATGACTGTCTTTACTGTTCCATGGTATATCTAATGCCTTGGAAATTATTTTGTACCCTTCTCCTGACTGATACCTTTTAACAATGAGATCCCTCTGATGCTTTAGAAGCTCTCTGTGGACCATGGCTTTTGCTGTGGGATGCGACTAAGAAAATTTCAGGAAAGACCTACTAGAACAGCTGAACTTTATTTGGGGTTAATCAGAGACACTTTAAATGATGACAGGTGTGTACTGACTCCTACCGAACATGATTTTGAATGCGATTGCTTAATTCTTAACACAGCTACATCCCCAGTTATAAGAGGGTGTGCACACTTATGCAACCACATTATTTTTTTTGTTTACTTCCCTCCACCTAAAATATTTCAGTTTGTTTTTCAATTGAGTTGTACAGTTTATAGGTTGCATTAAAGGTGGAAAAAGTTCTGAAATGATTTATCTTTGTCTCATTTTTTTACATCACAGAAACCTGACATTTTAACAGGAGTGTGTAGACTTTTTATATCCAATTGTATATAGGGGCCTATTTATCAATGTCTGGCGGACATGATATGCTGTAGCGCATCATGTCTGCCAGACATCGCTGAATTTAACATTGCACAAGCAGTTCTGGTGAACTGCTTGCGCAATGCCGCCTCCTGCAGATTTGTGGACAATCGGGGGTGTCAATCAACCCGATCATATATATATTGATGACCGCAGTCTCAGAGGCAGCAGACGATTTAAGGAGTAGCGGTCTTAAACAGCATTAGGCTGAATATGGGCCTTCATAAATCAGCCCCATAGGCTGTTTACACAATTTTTTTGCGTAGGTTCATTTTTCAATACAATTTTAAACTTAAATCATACTTTTTATTATTGCAGTTAAGTGATTGGAGGTTCAAAAACAAAAAATAAAGGGACAGTAAACTCAAAATTAAACTTTTATGATTCAGACATGCAATCTTAAAGGGACAGTCTAGTCCAAAATAAACTTTCATGATTCAGATAGAGCATGTAATTTTAAACAATTTTCCAATTTACTTTTATCACCAATTTTGCTTTGTTCTCTTGGTATTCTTTGTTGAAAGCTTAACCTAGGAGGTTCATATGCTAATTTCTTAGACCTTGAAGGCCACCTTTTCAGAATGCATTTTAACAGTTTTTCACCACTAGAGGGTGTTAGTTCATGTATTTCATATAGGTAACACTGTGCTCATGCACGTGAAGTTACCTGGGAGCCAGCACTGATTGGCTAAACTGCAAGTCTGTCAAAAGAACTGAAATAAAGGGGCACTTTGCAGAGGCTTAGATACAAGATAATCACAGAGGTAAAAAGTATATAAATATAACTGTTTTGGTTATGCAAAACTGGGGAATGGGTAATAAAGGGATTATCTATCTTTTAAAACAATAAAAATTCTGGTGTAGACTGTCCCTTTAAACAACTTCCCAATTTACTTCTTTTATCTTATTTGTATAGTTTTCTTGGAATCATTTATATAAAAAAGCATACCTAGGTATGCTCAGAGCAACAGTGCACTATTGGGGGCTGCGTGTACAGAATATGCTTCTAATCATTGGTTTACCAGATATGCTCTGCTATCTCCCAGTCAGGGGCAGAACTACCATTGGTGCAGCAGGTGCAGTAGCACCAGGGCCCACATACTGTGTGGGCCCATAGGGCCAGTCTTTTCATAGGCGTGTGTTTATGTGGTCATTATCTGTGTATAGATATTCAGTAATATTACTTATTACTGAGTTACCTTTTGGGGGGGGGGGGGGTAAAAAGATGTTTGCACCAGGGCCCTCTGTTGAATAGGTCTGCAACAGCTCCCAGTAGTACATTGCTACTTTTTCAGCAAAGGATAACAAACAGAATGAACAAGCAAATTTGATAATATAAGTAAATTGGAATGTTATTTAATCTAAAGAAAACAGCAGATGCGGGCAGAGGATCGTTATGTTTACTATAACGCAAAGGTATGTATTTTAAAACATAATCATCTTTGTAAACTTTAACCCCTTAATGACAGAGGACGTACCAGGTACGTCATAGAAAAATTTCCCCTCAACGACAATTGACGTACCTGGTACGTCCTCTGTTGTTTGAAGTGCTGGAAGCGAACATGATCGATTCCAGCTGCTTACAAGGGATTGTAGTGATGCCTCAATATTGAGGCATCACTGCAATCCCCTATTTTATCCACCAATTCAGAAAGGGCCACTCTGTGGCTCTCTCTGCATCGGCCATTGTTGGCAAATCTTTAGTTCACATTGGTGGGTGTGAGCAGCTTCCTGGAGGAGGGGTATGCTGTTTGATGCATTAGAAATATTCCCGATCGGTTATTGCTTTGTGGCCGGTTGCGGCTGGATGCGTGCGCACGCAAAATATGCATTTAAGTTAAAAAAACAAAAAACAGATGAAGTGGTATCTCCGTTGTTTAGTAAGAGATCTGGGAGGGGGAGGGATGTAGATTGTTCGGGGGGGGGGGGGGCAGCTACACTGCAGAAAACAAATATTTCATATAAAAAAAGTAAAAAAAAAAAACAATTTTGAAGGGCATATTGGGTACTGGCAGACAGCTGCCAGTACCCAAGATGGCGGCAAATAGGTAGAGGGGGAGGGTTATAGAGATGTATGGGGGGGGATCAGGGAGGTTGTGGGGTAAGGGGGATCTATCACTGCAGACTGTATGGAAAAAAAATAAAAAAAATAATAAATGCATTTTATTTCAGTACTGGCAGACTTTCTGCCAATACTTAAGATGGTGGTGACAATTGTGAGGTGGGGGAGGGAAGAAAGCTGTTTGAGGGGGGTCAGGGGGGGATCAGGGGGTGGGATGTGTCAGGTGGGAGGTTGATCTCTACACTAAAGCTAAAAATGAACCCTACAAGCTACCTAATTAACCCCTTAACTGCTGGGCATATTAAAAGTGTGGTGCGCAGCAGCATTTAATGGCCTTATTATTACCAAAAAACAACGCCAAAGCCATATATGTCTGCTATTTCTGAACAAAGGGAATCCTAGAGAAGCATTTACAACCATTTGTGCCATAATTGCACAAGCTGTTTGTAAATAATTTCAGTGAGAAACCTAAAATTGTGAAAAATGTAACAGTTTATTTTATTTGATCGTATTTGGCGGTGAAATGGTGGCATGAAATATACCAAAATTGGCCTAGATCAATAATTTGGGTTGTCTACTACACTACACTAAAGCTAAAGTTAAACCTAAAAGCTCCCTACAATTATTATTAATTAATTAATAATTAACCCCTTCACTGCTGGGCATAATACACGTGTGGTGTGCAGCAGGATTTAGCGGCCTTCTAATTACCAAAAAGCAACACCAAAGCCATATATGTCTGCTATTTCTGAACAAAGGGGATCCCAGAGAAGTATTTACAACCATTTATGCCATAATTGCATAAGTTGTTTGTAAATAAATTCAGGGAGAAACCTAAAGTTTGTGAAAAAATTTGTGAAAAAGTGAACAATTTTTTTTATTTGATCGCATTTGGCGGTGAAATGGTGGCATGAAATATACCAAAATGGGCCTAGATCAATACTTTGGTATGTCTTATAAATAAAAATATATACATGTCAAGGGATATTCAGGGATTCCTGAAAGATATCAGTGTTCCAATGTAACTAGCGCTAATTTTGAAAAAAAGTGGTTTGGAAATAGCAAAGTGCTACTTGTATTTTTTGCCCTATAACTTGCAAAAAAGCAAAGAACATGTAAACATAGGGTATTTCTAAACTCAGGACAAAATTTAGAAACTATTTAGCATGGGTGTTTTTTGGTGGTTGTAGATGTGTAACAGATTTTAGGGGTCAAAGTTAGAAAAAGTGTGTTTTTTTAATTTTTTCCTCATATTTTATATATTTTTTATAATAAATTATAAGATATGATGAAAATAATGGTATCTTTAGAAAGTCCATTTAATGGCGGAAAAAAACGGTATATAATATGTGTGGGTACAGTAAATGAGTAAGAGGGAAATTACAGTTAACACAAACACTGCAGAAATGTAAAAATAGCCATTGTCATTAACCCAAAATCTTTCTTTCATGATTCAGATAGAGAATGCAAATTTAAACAACATTACAATTAACTTCTATTATTTATTTTGCTTCATTTTTTTAGATATCCTTAGTTGAAGAAAAAGCAATGCGCATGGGTGAGCCAATCACACGAGGCTTCTATGTGCAGCAACCAATCAGCATCTTCTGAGCATATCTAGATATGCTTTTCAGCAAAGAATATCAAGAGTATAAAACAAATTAGATAATAGAAGTAAATTAGAAAGATGTTTAAAAGTGCATTCTCTTTCTAAATCATGAAAGAAAAAATGTGGGTTTAATGTCCCTTTAAGGGCAAGAAAATGTAAAAAATGGTCCGGTCATTAAGGGGTTAATGAATTAAGATGCCCCTGTTTTAAGAGTATTATTTAATACTGTGCTTTAATTAGTTAAAGTTTACAGTTACTTTAAGACTACAAACTATTCTGGTCACTTTCAGATAAAGGAGACCACAAATTCATTCTCACATAAAGAATCATAAATATATACTCACAAGTACACACATTAAGGAATGGAGTGCCACAGATTGACACAGGCAGACAGAGACAGACAGCCAGACAGAAAATATTAAATAGATAGATGGATAGGCAGACAGACTGAAAGAAAGAAAGATAGCTAGATAGATGATATATATATAGATAGATAGATAGATAGATAGATAGATAGATAGATAGATAGATAGATAGATAGATAGATAGATAGATAAAGTAGCAATATCTTTAGTTTAATTCAATTTAATATCTTATAAGTATTTTAAACAAATTCTTTAATTAGATTCCTGAATTACTAGGACTGGCTTGTCGACTTCACAATAGACCTTTCAATCTTACTAAATGTACTATAATTTTGTAGAGTTTGGAACACTAATAAACTTCAGCTTTACTGTAACAGTTATTGATTGATTTTCTAGCTAGTATGTTGTTAGCAGTGTTAGAAAAATGTACATCTTCAATAAACTCTAATACCTGATTTACATTTAGACTACTATTTTTTTTGTTATGGATCCCATGTAATCACCAATATTTTTTCTTGGACCTTAATCTATCTGTATGAGTGGAATATGGATTGAAGAGCTTCTTTGTGCTTTAGTGAAAAAGTGATTGCCCCCCCCCCCCCCCCCTTTACAGCTCCTTGTATTCTTAGTGAATATAGCCTTACATCTTACTCCCTATCCCTGATATATCATTATTCTGAAAATTACAATTCTCTTTATACCTCAACATTTTTAATAACCCATTCAATATGTAATATCAAGAGTCTGCAACATCTATTAACTTTATATTACTTGTAAAAATGTGAGCAAACATGAATATAATATTACTATTATTCAATGTCTGTATTAAAAATTAACGGCTAAATTAGGAGTTGTGCGTTAAGGTAAAAAAGCAGCGTTAACAGGTCCTAACGCTGCTTTTTTATGCCCGCTGCTATTACGAGTCTTGCAGGTTTAGGGGCACCGCACACTTCTTTGGCCTTACCGCAAAACGACTTCCGTAAACGTCGTAAACCCTTTTTTCTATGGGACTTCCATAGCGCCGGTATTACGAGTCTGTCCTGGGAGGCCAAAAAGTGAGCGGTACACCCTTTACCTCTAAGATACGTAACGCATTCTCAAGTCAGTAGTTATGAGTTTTACACTACAACGCCGTAGCAAAAAACTCATAACTAAAGTGCTAAAAAGTACACTAACACCCATAAACTACCTATTAACCCCTAAACCGAGGCCCACCCGCATCGCAAACACTATAATAAAAAATGTAACCCCTAATCTGCCGCTCTCGATATCGCCGCCACTAGAAAAAACATATTAACCCCTAAACCGCCGCACTTCCGCCTTGCAA
Organism: Bombina bombina; assembly: GCF_027579735.1. Classification (NCBI taxonomy): domain Eukaryota; kingdom Metazoa; phylum Chordata; class Amphibia; order Anura; family Bombinatoridae; genus Bombina; species Bombina bombina. The sequence continues at coordinate 715,913,358 of NC_069503.1, forward strand.
ACACCAGTTAAATATTATTAACCCCTAATCTGCCGCCCCTAACATCGCCGCCACCTACATTATACTTATTAACCCCTAATCTGCCTTCCCCAACCCCTAAATCTAAGTCTAACCAAACCCTAACACCCCCTAACTTAAATTGAATTTAAATAAATCTAAAGAAAATTACTATAATTAACTAAATTATTCCTATTTAAAACTAAATACTTACCTATAAAATAAAGCCTAGGCTAGCTACAATATAACTAATAGTTACATTGTATCTATCTTAGGGTTTATTTTTATTTTACAGCAAGTTTGTATTTATTTTAACTATTGAATAACTACCTAGCTAAAATAAATACAAATTTACCTGTAAAATAAAACCTAACCTAAGTTACACTAACACTACACTATAATTAAATAAATTCCCTACTTTAAATACAATTAAATAAATTAAATTAAATTAGCTAAATTACAAAAAAAACCCACTAAATTACAGAAAATAAAAAACAAATTACAGATATTTAAACTAATTACACCTAATCTAATAGCCCTATCAAAATTAAAAAAGCCCCCCCAAAATAAAAAAATACCCTAGCCTAAACTAAACTATCAATAGCCCTTAAAAGGGCCTTTTGCGGGGCATTGCCCCAAAGTAATCAGCTCTTTTACCTGTAAAAAAATACAAACAACCCCCCCAACAGTAAAACCCACCACCCACACAACCAACCCCCCAAATAAAATACTAACTAAAGAAACCTAAGTTCCCCATTGCCCTGAAAAGGGCATTTGGATGGGCATTGCCCTTAAAAGGGCATTTAGCTCTTTTGTAGGCCCAAAGCCCTAACCTAAAAAATAAACCCACCCAATACACCCTTAAAAAAACCTAACACTAACCCCCAAAGATTCACTTACCGGGAGAAGTCTTCATCCAAGCTGCAAGATGTCTTCAACGAAGCCGGCAGAAGTGGTCCTCCAGACGGGCAGAAGTGGTCCTCCAGACGGGCAGAAGTCTTCATCCAGACGGCATCTTCTATCTTCATCCTTCCCGGGTAAAAACCCGTAATACCAGCGCTGCAGGTAAGTGAGCGGTGAGAAAAAACTGCTCGTTAGCACCGCACAGCTCCTAACGCAAAACTCGTAATCTGGCCGTAAGTCTCTTATGTGAAATGTTAATGTGATCTATTACCTACAGAATGTGATTAAATTAATTTAAGAATAAAAAAAGGGGAAAACTCTCCACCTTAAATACTGTTAAGTAAATGTGAGAAGGGCATTCACATAAACCAGACAAATCAAGAAACCTGTTTTCCTTCATATTTTAATTTACTTCTATTATCAAATTTTCTTAATTTTTTTGGTATCGTTTGTTGAAAAGCCGGGATGTAAGCACATGAGAGTGCTCGCGTCTGGAGCACTATATGGCAGCAGTTTTGCGAGAATGTTATCCATTCGCAGGGGCACTAATAATAATAATAACAAAACTTATATTGTGCTTTACACAAGGTTCATTTACATAATAGGGTTAGATGTTGCAGTTCTCATTCGTGAAAGACTTTGTAAACAGGTAGGTTTTTGTTTAAAAATGTCCAAGGAGGTGGCTTCTTTTTCTATGCTGGGAGAGTAATGCAAACCAAATTTTGGGTGAATTCTTGGCACATTTAGCTTACGTGCAAAAGCTGATCAAAGAGTGTGAGTTGGGACATAGGGCACAAGTAATTATTTTAAATAGCTTGGTCCCTGATTATACAGAGCTTTGTAGGATAGCAGACCTAGCTTGAATAGTATGTACCATTTAATAGGCAGCCAATGCAGGGAATGGAAGATGGGTGTCACGTGGCATTTTGACTGGCCAGTTAGCAGCCTTGCTGCAGTGATTTGTACCAACTGAAGTCAATGGATTAGTTTTTTCGGGGAGACCATAATAAAGTGCATTGCAGTAGTTCAAATGTGATGTCACCAAAGCATGGATGATCATGGGAAAATCTTGTGTAGGAATCAGGTGTTTGATACTGGCTATATTCTTTAAACAAAATTTAATATATGTCATTATATTAAAGGGATATGAAACCCAAAATAATGGAATGAGGCTTGTCAAGCATAACACCAAGGGGTCCATTTATCATTGTGCGGACGGACAAGATCCGATATAGAGAACCATGTCCGTCGCAAATCTATAAATACGCATACACTTTCGGCATTTATCATTGCACCAGCAGTTCTTGTGAACTGCTGGTGCAACGCTGCCCCCTGCAGATTCCACCACCAGGGGGTGTCAACCCGATTGTATTGGATCGGGTTGATTTTTGGCGATGTCTGTCCGCCGCCTCAGAGCAGGCGGACAGGTTATGGAGCAGCGGTCTTTAGCCCTGAAGGCTCGCAAGAAACACGGGGCATCTAGCTCCATTTGGAGCTTGATAAATAGACCCCCAGATTTCTTGCTAGATTTGAGGTTTGTAGTTTTGATCCTCCACATTATAGACCAATTTGTTGATCTTGTTGCAGCTTAGATATCATACTATCTTTACCCATCACAAGTACTTCTATTTTGTTTGGGTTTAGTTTCAACCAACAAGCATTCACCCATTCCAAGAGATCAGCAAGACATTAATTGATGGTTTCTACTGGAACATTTGAGTTTGGCTTGAATGAGATGTATATTTGTGTGTTATTTGCATAACGGTTGTAGTTGAGGCCATGTTGCCTTATGACATCCCCAATGGGAGCATATTCACTGCAAATAACATGGGAGATAAGATGGAACCCTGTGGGGCTCCACAAGCCAAGGGTAGAGGTGCAGAGGTGTATTCACCAGATGACACACTCTGGGTTCTGTCAAACAGCTTAGATATCATACTATCTTTACCCATCACAAGTACTTCTATTTTGTTTGGGTTTAGTTTCAACCAACAAGCATTCACCCATTCCAAGAGATCAGCAAGACATTAATTGATGGTTTCTACTGGAACATTTGAGTTTGGCTTGAATGAGATGTATATTTGTGTGTTATTTGCATAACGGTTGTAGTTGAGGCCATGTTGCCTTATGACATCCCCAATGGGAGCATATTCACTGCAAATAACATGGGAGATAAGATGGAACCCTGTGGGGCTCCACAAGCCAAGGGTAGAGGTGCAGAGGTGTATTCACCAGATGACACACTCTGGGTTCTGTCAAACAGAAATGATTTGAACCATCTTAGAACTGTACCACTCAGCCCACAGACATCCTGCTGGGAGTTTAGTAAAATGCCATGGTGTCAAATGCAGGTCAAGGAATTTTTCCATCAGGTGATCATTTAGTACCCGGAACAGTGCAACTTCAGTACTATGTGTTTAGTAGACCGAGCGCTAGTATTATACAGCCTTAAGCTCACTGGCAAAAGTCCCCTAGTGGACTTGGGAAGTAGCTGAAAGTGTGTGATAGAGTGAGCGCTAAGAAGCTAAAAAGGCATGGGTAGAGTATAGGTGTGTTAAAAATGATACATATTTATTACAATTAAATAATAGAAATACAATTAAAACCTTCCTAAAATCTCCATGGATCCATGAGATAAGAATATATATAATGATACAGTATGTTACAGATATCCAGTAACAGAAAATTCCCTTCTAATGTTGGGATAAGTATAATTGTTAACTCCAACAACAGTTCGGGATCACAATAGTATTGTAGATATAATCAACAAGGGTATAATTGAGCACAGATAAAACAGTCTTGATAAAGGCCTAGGAGGGCCGAAACGCGTTGACATACTGGTGAGCACATTTTTGATTATCCCATACAGCATCTAGACGTTATTGCACTATTGTATTTTATTTCATCCACAGGTTTAGGAGGAAGATTTTGGACCAATTCGTCACATTATTCTATTCTATTTTTGTTTTTCTTTTTAATGTTTCACGTTTATCACCTTTAAACACGGTTATTGGAGTTCCTTTGGAAGTTTTTTGGAAGTTTTTTTGATCAGATTGGATTTAATCCTCTAGGATTTATCACACATATTGACTTTTTAATTTTGAAACACTGGGCATTTGTAAGAGACATTTGTTTAATATTGATATCTACTAAGCCACACCGGATACATCCGGTCATCACATTTTTTATATTTTTATATTTTTTACATTTTTGCACATCCACTTCCTTGATTTCAACCCTGATCACACTTGCATTGGAACGTTTACTTTGGACACTGCACTTAAGATTTGCTGTTTTAAGAACTGTTTTATCTGTGCTCAATTATACCCTTGTTGATTATATCTACTATACTATTGTGATCCCGAACTGTTGTTGGAGTTAACAATTATACTTATCCCAACATTAGAAGGGAATTTTCTGTTACTGGATATCTGTAACATACTGTATCATTATATATATTCTTATCTCATGGATCCATGGAGATTTTAGGAAGGTTTTAATTGTATTTCTATTATTTAATTGTAATACAGGGAGTGCAGAATTATTAGGCAAGTTGTATTTTTGAGGATTAATTTTATTATTGAACAACAACCATGTTCTCAATGAACCCAAAAAACTCATTAATATCAAAGCTGAATATTTTTGAAAGTAGTTTTTAGTTTGTTTTTAGTTTTCGCTTTTTTTGGGGGATATCTTTGTGTGCAGGTGACTATTACTGTGCATAATTATTAGGCAACTTAACAAAAAACAAATATATACCCATTTCAATTATTTATTTTTACCAGTGAAACCAATAAAACATCTCAACATTCACAAATATACATTTCTGACATTCAAAAACAAAACAAAAACAAATCAGTGACCAATATAGCCACCTTTCTTTGCAAGGACACTCAAAAGCCTGCCATCCATGGATTCTGTCAGTGTTTTGATCTGTTCACCATCAACATTGCGTGCAGCAGCAACCACAGCCTCCCAGACACTGTTCAGAGAGGTGTACTGTTTTCCCTCCTTGTAAATCTCACATTTGATGATGGACCACAGGTTCTCAATGGGGTTCAGATCAGGTGAACAAGGAGGCCATGTCATTAGATTTTCTTCTTTTATACCCTTTCTTGCCAGCCACGCTGTGGAGTACTTGGACGTGTGTGATGGAGCATTGTCCTGCATGAAAATCATGTTTTTCTTGAAGGATGCAGACTTCTTCCTGTACCACTGCTTGAAGAAGGTGTCTTCCAGAAACTGGCAGTAGGACTGGGAGTTGAGCTTGACTCCATCCTCAACCCGAAAAGGCCCCACAAGCTCATATTTGATGATACCAGCCCAAACCAGTACTCCACCTCCACCTTGCTGGCGTCTGAGTCGGACTGGAGCTCTCTGCCCTTTACCAATCCAGCCACGGGCCCATCCATCTGGCCCATCAAGACTCACTCTCATTTCATCAGTCCATAAAACCTTAGAAAAATCAGTCTTGAGATATTTCTTGGCCCAGTCTTGACGTTTCAGCTTGTGTGTCTTGTTCAGTGGTGGTCGTCTTTCAGCCTTTCTTACCTTGGCCATGTCTCTGAGTATTGCACACCTTGTGCTTTTGGGCACTCCAGTGATGTTGCAGCTCTGAAATATGGCCAAACTGGTGGCAAGTGGCATCTTGGCAACTGCACGCTTGACTTTTCTCAGTTCATGGGCAGTTATTTTGCGCCTTGGTTTTTCCACACGCTTCTTGCGACCCTGTTGACTATTTTGAATGAAACGCTTGATTGTTCGATTATCACGCTTCAGAAGCTTTGCAATTTTAAGAGTGCTGCATCCCTCTGCAAGATATCTCACTATTTTTGTCTTTTCTGAGCCTGTCAAGTCCTTCTTTTGACCCATTTTGCCAAAGGAAAGGAAGTTGCCTAATAATTATGCACACCTGATATAGGGTGTTGATGTCATTAGACCACACCCCTTCTCATTACAGAGATGCACATCACCTAATATGCTTAATTGGTAGTAGGCTTTCAAGCCTATACAGCTTGAAGTAAGACAACATGCATAAAGAGGATGATGTGGTCAAAATACTCATTTGCCTAATAATTCTGCACTCCCTGTAAATATGTATCATTTTTAACACACCTATACTCTACCCATGCCTTTTTAGCTTCTTAGCGCTCACTCTATCACACACTTTCAACTTCAGTACTATGCCTTGTCATGAATCCTGACTGGAATGAGGCAGCAGTTCCTGCCATGTAGTAATCCGGACACCTACCTAGCTATCTCTTCAAAAGAGATTAGCATGGGAATGAAGCAAATTTGATAATAGAAGTAAATTGGAAACTTTTTTAAAAATTGTATGCTCTTTCTAAATCACAAAATAATTATTTTGGGTTTCATATCCCTTTAATATAATGACATAAGGTAATGAATACTAATATGGGGCTAGATTATGAGTGTCAAAATGCAGAAAAAATAAGAGGGCGCTAAAAAGCCAAAAGTAAAAAAACACATTTATTTAGAGATAGTGCAAATACTTAAAATACAACGTCTCCCCTGGTAAATGTACATATAAAATAAGCATTATAGTAATTTCCTTATACCACCATTAGTGAATAAAATTGTAATGAAAAAGTCTTGGGTAAAAGTCCAAACACGTAATCGTTACATTCAATAATGCTGTTGTACAAAGTATACACAGCCACCTGTATCACTTTTGGACAACAGAAACAGATCTCTTGTGAGCGTTTCTTGCTTTACACCACTTACCTTTTCTGGAGACTGTTAGAGCGATCTCACTCACCTACCCACCTCCAGGAAGTCAGTTCCAGTGTTATGCTTGGGTCTTGATCGTCCTGTATTGCAGGTGCTTGCTATAATCCTCCTTCCGTGGAAACTCCTGTTTCCCAGTGTGCAGAGTATGACGTAAAGTCTCAATGAAAAAAACAAAGCCACCCGCTCTTAGCGTATATAAAGTGCGGGTCTGATGCTAGGTACCTAGGATGCATTCTGTTTTAGTTTGATTCAAAGGAACACAGCTTCTTTATGTTTCGCCGGTTGCTTAGGCTTTTTCAAAATCTTAAACTGACTTCCTGGAGGTGGATAGGTGAGTGAGATCGCTCTAACAGTCTCCAGAAAAGGCAAGTGGTGTAAAGCCAGAAACGCTCACAAGGGATCGGTCTCTGTTGTCCAAAAGTGATACAGGTGGCTGTGTATACTTCATACAACAGCATTATTGAATGTAACGATTACGTGTTTGGACTTTTACCCAAGACTTTTTCATTACAATTTTATTCACTAATGGTGGTATAAGAAAGGTTCTATAACGCTTATTTTATATGTACATTTACCAAGGGAGACGTCCCTTTTTATTGTATTTTAAGTATTTGCAGTGTCTCTGAATAAATGTGTTTTTTACTTTTGTCTTTTTAGCGCCCTCCTATTTATTCTGCATAAATGTGAGACACACTTTGTTTGTATGCTTATTGGTTTGAGGACGAGGGAGACCTCAAAACGTCACCTTAATAAAGAAGTCATCTTTGTATTTCAAGACCTGGTGAGTGCCTTTCTTTCTGGACTATATATATATATATATATATATATATATATATATATATATATATATATATATATATTAGAGAGCCATGTTACATCGGATTCGAAGAAGCCTCATGCCACCCATTTAGGGGAGGGACTAAAAGTGTCATCCGGCATGTTGGATGTCAGTCTTCAAGGCTCTTGTGTGGTCGTCTGCGGATACGCTGTAGTCAGTCTTCTGTTGCCATGGTAAAAGGTTGATGCAGACACTGACTATCTATATATTTTAGGTGAGTGGCCTCTGACGCTCAGGGTTGAGTTGCACTGGGCAGTTTTCCCCATGCTTTCCCTCACAAGTTCAGGATTATATTTAACCACTGTGGAGTCACGCCTGTGTACACCTATTACTGAGCTGTGTATGTCTGCTTTTGTTATAAACTGTGACCTGTGTGGTTCTCATCTTTTGACTGACTTTGATAGGCATGGTCTCCCCAAACACACCCTATAACAGGATGTTGTTACAAGGTGGAACTCTATCTTGGACATGCTGAAGCAACAAAATGTTCTACAATGCATATCCTGAGAGATTCAGATTAGGATGACCAACTCACTGGGCAGGAACAAGTGAACAACAATAGGGCAGATGGTGGCAGTTCTCCATCCATTAAGGGAAGTGACACAGTAATTAAATGCAGCCACTGCTAGCCTTGGCCAGGTAATACCATTTTTAAATTACCTGATGGACAAAATGGATTTCTTCCTCACTTACTGTGAGACTACCCTGTGATAGGTTGTTTGTGAATGTTGTAGCAGTAACACACAAACTGAAGCAGGAGCTGAGATTTTGTATGTGGGAAATTCTTGTTATCAATGACAACACACAATATATGCTTGCATCTCAGTGTGACCCTAGAGTAAAAAAGCAGTATGGCTGAAATTCTAAACAAGCTAGAGGAAATTAAGGATAAGCTAAATGAAAGGGTCACTGCATTGCAAGATGGGCCAATTGAGGGAGGTAAAAGGTCAGGAAAAGGAAATCGCTAGCAGCGGCAAAACTTTCTCAAGCCAATTGAGCTTCCTCATCCTCAGTAGCAGCTCACTTCGGACATGGTGCTCTCCAAGCATTATCATGTTGGACTGCAACTCTGGGATTAGTAGGGAGCACTTTTGTCCCAAGGAGAAGGCAGAGTAGTGCTTCGGAAATTGTTGAAGCCTACCTGTATGAGCCTATACTGGGCCAAAATAACAATTCCTTCATTTACTGGGATCATTAAAGGGTGTTTGACCTGCCCTAAGTGTTGTTGCCCAGGAGCTGGTGCCCTGTCCACCCACCAAAATCCAAAGTTAATGTTTTTTTCAGTCACTGCAACATTCTAAATCCCCAAAGGTCCAATCTCTCCCCACACCTTTTTGAGATGATGGCCTTTTTAAAATTCAACGTCCCTGAGCTGGGATACACTGTCTTACAGTTTGAGGAAGAATGACCGCAACATTTCTCCTCTAGAAAACTGTCATTTTTTATAATATGATGGTGTGTCTCCCACAGGAACATTGAATTGATGCAGTTGTACCAGGTTAAATGTCCTTTGCACAAGGTCCCAGTAGCAACATTTACCCTTAGTGTGATGTATTTCTTGTCTAACACCTTGAGTTCCACAAGCTACACTCTTGGTATTACCGCACATGATATCCTTCACCCACCGCCAGGGTGGGGGATCCAAAGTCTTAGCACAAATTACTAGCACTTTGGGCTCCTGTTGCTGCTGCTACCCCTTCAAAAGATACTGTCTTCCTTCCACACCTTGAGTTGAACAAGCTACACTCTGGGTTTTACCCAAACACGATATTGTTCACCCATTGCCAGAGTGAAACATACAAAGTCTTAGTGCCAATTACTGAGACATCTTCTTCATCCTAAAGCAAAAAAATACAGTATCCCTAACCATTACTACTAGTAATAGTAGAAAATATTCTTAAAACTCCTTCTCCGAATCATTCTCCTCCTACTAACTCTTACTAAAACCTTACCTAATCTGCATATCCCCTGATCACTATTACATTACCTAATTAACTTATTCATTTATGAACTGTCTGTGTGTTTGGGACATGTATGTGTGAGAATGTGTAAATCTGTGAGTGAGTGTCAGTTTGTGTGCAAATGGTGATATGAAAGTTGTTTGGGTGGAGGAGAGAATGAGCCTGTGAGAATGAGTGTGAGTTGTGTGAAGAATGACGTCATGAAAGGTGTGTGCATGGAGTAAAATGATTAACGCAATAACATGGTGTTACAGACAACAGGCGTAACATTACATTGCACTAATTCAACAGACAAGTATGTGTGATGTGGGAACTGATGTGTGTGTGACTGTGTTGTATGTGTTATATTTTGTAAATGTAAAGTATTCTTTGTATTCTGATTTTCCGTCTGTGTGTGTCTATTGTGTACATTGTTGTGTTTTCAATGTCACTGTGTATGTGTGTGATAATAAAAACAGTGATACTATTGTTATGTAACTGTATATGTGTGCACTGATGGCTCCTATAGTAAGCAGTACTTATGTAAATAATTGATATGAAAATAATTTTTTTTACATTTTGTTAATTTTTTTTACATTTTTAAATTATTCTTTAATTTTATGCATACAATTTTTATGCACTGTATTTTTTTTACGTTAGAGGGAAAGTTTACTGTAAAACTGTGTTTCCCTCAATGTGTTTCAAATGACTTCTTAAACTAGCTGCAGAGTATAAAAGTTATGATAAATGGCAAATTTATTTTTATTTTGTATATGAAATAGCCTGTTTTGTTCTTTGGAAACATAACCCATAAAAATGGGTTGAACTTGCAGGGAAATTATCACTTTCTGCACACACAAATGCTTTCTTATCTTCTATATGTCTGTAAACCAAAGCTCAATACATAGGCCCCAATATTCAAAACATTGACAGACTGACGAGAAACTGCCTTCTTGGGTTTGCCAGGCATGAAGATAGGAGATAGAGGAAGATGGAAGAGAAAAGCCCCAGCAGAGTGCCACCATGGATGAAGATGGAGAAGCAGCCTTGGAGTAGCAGCAGCCCACCGAGGATCCGGATTTAAGTTGGTGAGTACTACCTTTTGGGGTTTAGCGTTACTGATTTTTTGGGGGGATTAAGGTTAGGGTTAGCAAAAGAGCTTAAAGGGACAGTCTACACCAGAATTGTTATTGTTTAAAAAGATAATCCCTTTATTACCCATTCCCCTGTTTTGCATAACCAACACAGTTATATTAATACACTTTTTACCTCTATGATTACCTTGTATCTGAGCCTCTGCAAACAGCCCCCTTATTTCAGTTCTTTTGACAGACTTGCATTTTAGCCAATCAGTGCTGACTCCTTTGTAACTCCACGGGAGTGAGAACAATGTTATCTATATGGCACACATGAAATAACACCCTCTAGTTGTTAAAAAATGTCAAGATACATTCAGATAAGAAGTGGCCTTCAAGGGCTAAGAAATTAGCATATGAGCCTACCTAGGTTTAGCTTTCAACTAAGAATACCAAGAGAACAAAGCAAAATTGATGATAAAAGGAAATTGGAAAGTTGTTTTTTTTTTTTTTACTTTCAGGGCATCTTTTTTAGGATAGATTTTTTTTTTAGACGAGGGTTTTCTATTTTTATAAAGGCAAAAGAACTGATCACTTTAGGGAAATGCCCTACAAAATGCCCTTCTTAGGGCAACCTTTAGAATAGGTTTTTAAAAAAAGGGTTTGAGGTTACTTTTGGCCAGATTACGAGTTTTGCGGTATGAGGGGTGCAGTGTTAACTTGCACGTTATTGTCACCGCTCACTTACCTACAGCGCTAATATTAGGTTTTTCTAAACCCTGCGTTATTAGGCAAGAAGTGAGCATAGAGCAAAATTGTGCTCCATACCGCACTCCAATACTAGCGCTGCTTAAGTCAGTGGTGAGCTGGTTGTACGTGCTCGTGCACGATTTCCCCATAGACATCAATGGGGAGAGCCAGCTGAAAAAAAGCCTAACACCTGCAAAAAAGCAGCGTAAAGCTCTGTAACGCAGCCCCATTGATTCCTATGGGGAAGCTAAATTTATGTTTACACCTAACACCCTAACATGAACCCCGAGTCTAAACACCCCTAATCTTACACTTATTAACCCCTAATCTGCCACCCCTGGTATCGCTGACACCTGCATTATACTTATTAACCCCTAATCTGCTGCTCCGGACAACACCGCCACCTACATTATACTTATGAACCCCTAATCTGCTGCCCCCAACATCGCCGACACCTACATTATATTTATTAACCCCTAATCTGCTGCCCACAACATCGCCGACACCTACATAATGTTATTAACCCCTAATCTGCTGCCCCCAACGTCGCCACCACTATAATAAATATATTAACCCCTAAACCACCGTACTCCCGCATCGCAAACACTAGTTAAATATTATTAACCCCTAATCTTCCGCCCCTAACATCGTCGACAAATACCTACATTTATTATCCCCTAATCTGCTGCGCCCAACGTCGCCGCTACTATATTATATGTATTAACCCCTAAATGTAAGTCTAACCCTAACCCTAACACCCCCTAACTTAAATATAATTTAAATAAATCTAAATACAAATTACTATCATTACCTAAATTATTCCTATTTAAAACTAAATACTTACCTATAAAATAAACCCTAAACTAGCTACAATATAACTAATAGTTACATTGTAGCTAGCTTAGGTTTTATTTTTATTTTACAGGTAAGTTTGTATTTATTTTAACTAGGTAGAATAGTTACTAAATAGTTATTAACTATTTAATAACTACCTAGCTATAATAAATAAAATTGACCTGTAAAATAAAACCTAACCTAAGTTACACTAACACGTAACACTACACTACAATTAAAGAAATTCCCTAAATTAAATACAATTAACTAAATTAAATAAAATTAGCTAAATTTAAAAAAACCCCCACTAAATTACAAAAAATAAAAAACAAATTACAAGATATTTAAACTAATTACACCTAATCTAATAGCCCTATCAAAATAAAAAAGCCCACCCAAAATAAAAAAAAACCTAGCCTAAACTAAACTATCAATAGCCCTTAAAGGGGTCTTTTGCGGGTCATTGCCCCAAAGAAATCAGCTCTTTTACCTGTAAAAAAAATAAATACAAACAACTCCCCAACAGTAAAGCCCACCACCCACACAACCAACCCCCACAAATAAAACCCTAACTAAAAAATCCTAAACTCTCCATTGCCATGAAAAGGGCATTTGGATGGGCATTGCCCTTAAAAGGGCATTTAACTCTATTGCAGCCCAAAGCCCTAACCTAAAAATAAAACCCACCCAATACACCCTTAAAAAATCCTAACACTAACCCCCGAAGATCCACTTACCGGGAGAAGTCTTAATCCAAGTGGCAAGAAGTCCTCAACAAAGCCATCAGAAGTGGTCCTCTAGACAGGCAGAAGTGGTCCTACAGACGGGCAGAAGTCTTCATCCAGACGGCATCTTCTATCTTCATCCATCCGACGCGGAGCATTTTCTTTTTCCGATGTCTTCTTGCTGAATGAAGGTTCCTTTAAATGACGTCATCCAAGATGGCGTCCCTTAGATTCCGATTGGCTGATATATTTCTATCAGCCAATCAGAATTAAGGTTGAAAAAATCCTATTGGCTGATGCAATCCGCCAATAGGATTAAACTCCAATCCTATTGGCTGATCCAATCAGCCAATAGGATTGAGCTGGCATTCTATTGGCTGTTCCAATCTTCGGGGGTTAGTATTAGGAATTTTTAAGGGTGTATTGGGTAGGGTTTTTTTTAGGTTAGGGCTTTGGGCCGCAATAGAGCTAAATGCCCTTTTAAGGGCAATGCCCATCCAAATGCCCTTTTCAGGGCAATGGGGAACTTAGGTTTTTTAAGTTAGGGTTTTATTTGGGGGGTTGGTTGTGTGGGTGGTGGGTTTTACTTTATTTTGGTGGGCTTTTTTTATTTTGATAGGGCTATTAGATTAGGTGTAATTAGTTTAAAGATCTTGTAATTTGTTTTTTATTTTCTGTTATTTAGTGGGGTTTTTTTTTGTAATTTAGCTAATTGTTTTGAATTTAGTTAATTGTATTTAATTTAGGGAATTTATTTAATTGTAGTGTAGTGTTAGGTGTTATTGTGACTTAGGTTAGGTTTTATTTTACAGGTAAACTTGTATTTATTTTAGCTAGGTAGTTAGTATATAGTTAATAAATATTTAGTAACTATTCTACCTAGTTAAAATAAATACAAATTTGCCTGTAAAATAAAAATAAACCCTAAGCTAGCTACAATGTAACTATTAGTTATATTGTAGCTAGCTAACACCTAGATTTAGAGTTTTGCGTTAGAAGGGGTGCGTTAGCTACGCGTGTTTTTTCCCCCCACACCTTTTAAACAACGCTGGTATTTAGAATTCTCTGAAGGGCTGCGTTAGGCTCCAAAAAGGGAGCGTACAGGCATATTTACCGCCACTTCAACTCTCAATACCAGCGTTGCTTACGGACGCGGCCAGCTTAAAAAACGTGCTCGTGCACAATATCCCCATAGGAAACAATGGGGCAGTTTGAGCTGAAAAAAAACCTGCAAAAAAGCAGCGTTCAGCTCCTAACGCAGCCCCATTGTTTCCTATGGGGAAACACTTCCTAAGTCTGCACCTAACACCTTAACATGTACCCCGAGTCTAAACACCCCTAACCTTACACTTATTAACCCCGAATCTGCCGCTCCCGCTATCGCTGACCCCTGCATTTTATTATTAAGCCCTAATCTGCCGCTCCGTACACCGCCGCAACCTACATTATCCCTATGTACCCCTAATCTGCTGCCCCTAACATCGCCAACCCCTATATTATATTTATTACCCCCTAATCTGCCCCCCCCAACGTCGCTGCTACCTACCTACACTTCTTAACCCCTAATCTGCCGACCGGACCTCGCCGCCACTATACTAAATGTATTAACCCCTAAACCACCTCACTCCCACTTCAAAAACCCTATAATAAATAGTATTAACCCCTAATCTGCCCTCCCTAACATCGTCAACACCTAACTTCAAGTATTAACCCCTAATCTGCCGACCGGACCTCGCCGCTACTATAATAAATGTATTAACCCCTAAAGCTAAGTCTAACCCTAACACCCCCCTAAGTTAAATACAATTTTTATCTAACGAAATAAATTAACTCTTATTAAATAAATGAATCCTATTTAAAGCTAAATACTTACCTGTAAAATAGACCCTAATATAGCTACAATATAACGAATAATTATATTGTAGCTATTTCAGGATTTATATTTATTTTACAGGCATCTTTGTATTTATTTTAACTAGGTACAATAGCTATTAAATAGTTAATAACTATTTAATAGCTACCTAGTTAAAATAATTACAAAATTACCTGTAAAATAAATCCTAACCTAAGTTACAATTAAAAAACAAACAAACACTAAATTACAAAAAATAAAAAAAGATTACAAGAATTTTAAACTAATTACACCTACTCTAAGCCCCATAAAAAAATAACAAAGCCCCCCAAAATAAAAAAATGCCCTACCCTATTCTAAAATACAAAGTTAACAGCTCTTTCACCTTACCAGCCCTTAAAAGGGCCTTTTGCGGGGCATGCCCCAAAGAAAACAGCTCTTTTGCATTTAAATAAACATACAATACCCCCCCCAACATTACAACCCACCACCCACATTCCCCTAATATAACCCAAACACCCCTTCAAAAACCTAACAATAAGCCCCTGAAGATCTCCCTACCTTATCTTCACCACGCCGGGTATCACCGATCCATCCAGAAGAGGGTCCGAAGCCTTCATCCTATCCAGCAAGAAGAGGTCCAGAAGAGGGTCCGAAGTCTTCATCCTATCCAGCAAGAAGAGGACATCCGGACCAGTAGACATGTTCCAGGCGGCGTCTTCTATCTTCATCCATACGGCGCGGAGCGGGACCATCTTAAAGCAGCCGACGTGGATCCATCCTCTTGTTCCGGCGACTCTCGACAAATGAAGGTTCCTTTAAGTGACGTCATCCAAGATGGCGTCCCTCGAATTCT
Source organism: Bombina bombina (assembly GCF_027579735.1). NCBI lineage: Eukaryota > Metazoa > Chordata > Amphibia > Anura > Bombinatoridae > Bombina > Bombina bombina. The sequence goes on from NC_069503.1 coordinate 715,928,880, forward strand.
GATTGGCTGATAGGATTCTATCAGCCAATCAGAATTAAGGTAGGAAAAATCTGATTGGCTGATTGAATCAGCCAATCAGATTCAAGTTCAATCAGATTGGCTGATCCAATCAGCCAATCAGATTGAGCTTGCATTCTATTGGCTGTTCCAATCAGCCAATAGAATGCGAGCTCAATCTGATTGGCTGATTGGATCAGACAATCGGATTGAACTTGAATCTGATTGGCTGATTCAATCAGCCAATCAGATTTTTCCTACCTTAATTCCGATTGGCTGATAGAATCCTATCAGCCAATCGGAATTCGAGGGACGCCATCTTGGATGACGTCACTTAAAGAAACCTTCATTCATCGTGAGTCGCCGGAAGAAGAGGATGGATCCGCATTGGCTGCTTCAAGATGGTCCCGCTCCACGCCGGATGGATGAAGATAGAAGACGCCGCGACTGGATGAACATGTCTACTGGTCCGGATGTCCTCTTCTTGCCGGATAGGATGAAGACTTCGGACCCTCTTCTGGACCTCTTCTTGACGGATAGGATGAAGACTTCGGACCCTCTTCTGGACGGATTGGTGATACCCGGCGTGGTGAAGATAAGGTAGGGAGATCTTCAGGGGCTTAGAGTTAGGTTTTTGAAGGGGTGTTTGGGTTAGATTAGGGGTTTGTGGGTGGTGGGTTGTAATGTTGGGTGGGGGGGTATTGTATGTTTATTTAAATGCAAAAGAGCTGTTTTCTTTGGGGCATGCCCCGCAAAAGACACTTTTAAGGGCTGGTAAGGTAAAAGAGCTGTTAACTTTTTATTTTAGAATAGGGTAGGGCATTTTTTTTATTTTGGGGGGCTTTGTTATTTTGTTAGGGGGCTTAGAGTAGGTGTAATTAGTTTAAAATTCTTGTAATCTTTTTTTATTTTTTGTAATTTAGTGTTTGTTTGTTTTTTGTAATTTAGTTTAGTTGATTTAATTGTAGATAATTGTAGATAGTTTATTTAAATAATTTATTGATAGTGTAGTGTTAGGTTTAATTGTAACTTAGGTTAGGATTTATTTTACAGGTAATTTTGTAATTATTTTAACTAGGTAGCTATTAAATAGTTATTAACTATTTAATAGCTATTGTACCTAGTTAAAATAAATACAAAGTTGCCTGTAAAATAAATATAAATCCTAAAATAGCTACAATATAATTATTCGTTATATTGTAGCTATAATAGGGTTTATTTTACAGGTAAGTATTTAGCTTTAAATAGGATTAATTTATGTAATAAGAGTTAATTTATTTCGTTAGATAAAAATTATATTTAACTTAGGGGGGTGTTAGTGTTAGACTTAGCTTTAGGGGTTAATACATTTATTATAGTAGCGGCGAGGTCCGGTCGGCAGATTTGGGGTTAATACTTGAAGTTAGGTGTCGGCGATGTTAGGGAGGGCAGATTAGGGGTTAATACTATTTATTATAGGGTTTTTTAGGCTGGAGTGAGGCGGTTTAGGGGTTAATATATTTATTATAGTGGCGGCGAGGTCCGGTCGGCAGATTAGGGGTTAATAAGTGTAGGTAGGTAGCGGGCAGATTAGGGGGTAATAAATATAATATAGGTGTCGGCGATGTTAGGGGCAGAAGATTAGGGGTACATAGGGATAATGTAGGTTGCGGCGGTATGCGTTCGGCAGATTAGGGGTTAAAAATTTTTATTAGAGTGGCGGCGATGTGGGGGGACCTCGGTTTAGGGGTACATAGATAGTTTATGGGTGTTAGTGTACTTTAGAGCACAGTAGTTAACAGCTTTATAAACCGGCGTTAGCCCATAAAGCTCTTAACTCCTGACTTTTTTCTGCGGCTGGAGTTTTGTCATTAGAGTTCTAACGCTCACTTCAGCCAAGACTCTAAATACTAGCGTTAGAAAGATCCCATTGAAAAGATAGGATACACAATTGGCGTAAGGGGGTCTGTGGTATGGAAAAGTCGCGGCTGGAAAGTGAGCGTTAGACCCTTTCCTGACTGACTCTAAATACCAGCGGGCGGCCAAAACCAGTGTTTGGACGGCTAACGCAGAACTCTAAATCTAGGCGTTAGGGTTTATTTTATTGGTAAGTATTTAGTTTTAAATATGAATTATTTATGTAATGATAGTAATTTTTCTTTAGATTTATTTTAATTATATTTAAGTTAGGGGGTGTTAGACTTAGATTTAGGGGTTAATAAATGTAATATAGAGGCGGCGACGATGGGGGCGGCAGATTAGGGGTTAATAAATGTAGATAGGTGGCGGCGATGTTAGGGACAGCAGATTAGGGGTTAATAATATTTAACTAGTGTTTGCGATGTGGGAGGGCCTCGGTTTAGGGGTTAATAGGTAGTTTATATGTGTTAGTGTACTTTTTAGCACTTTAGTTATAAGTTTTATGCTACAGCGTTGTAGTGTAAAACTCATAACTACTGACTTTAAAATGCGGTATGAATCTTGACAGGATAGGGTGTACCGCTCACTTTTGGCCTCCCAGGACAAGCTCGTAATATCGGTGCTATGGAAGTCCCATAGAAAAAAGACTATACACAATTTGCATAAGTTGTTTTGCGGTAAGGCCAAAAAAGTGTGCAGTGCCCCTAAATCTGCAAGACTCGTAATACCAGCAGGAGTAAAAAAGCAGCGTTATGAGGCTTAACGCTGCTTTTTTACTCATAACGCAAGACTCGTAATCTAGCCGTTTGTTTTTAGCATAGGTGTTTTTAATGCAAAAGAGCTATTCACTTCATCTAGGGCACTGCACAACAAATACCCTTTTAAGGGCAATTTTTAGAGTAGGTTTTTTTTGGGGGTGGGCTTTCTTTTAAAAGAACTTTAGTTTTAGTTTTGTTTTTTCATTTAAATATTTTAGAGGTAACAATATAACAATAACAATAACATAGAATATGACTGTATAATACAGGAAAACATGAATAACAGTCATACTCTCCTAGAATTTGACACACGTATCAAAAAAAGGGAGTTACTTTTAAAGAGGATAACATGGAAAGACAATTTTGTAACAATATGTTTGGGTTAGGAACGTCCTAGCCCGTTACTTTGTGTATCTCTTTCTATTATAAAGATACTTAGTACAATTAATAGAAATATATGATTACGTTCATACGGGGAGAAAGCTGAGAGAGGGGGGAGGTAAGTGGAAAGGGGAAAGTGAGCATAGTGTGGGAGGAGGAAAGGATAGGTGGGGAGGGGTTTAGGTATGAGAGCTGGTTAGCTTTAGAAATAAAATGTAATATATACTGTGGAGGTGCCTATCTTCGGTGTTATAGTTTAATTTATTGTTTTCTGTTACCATAAATATATTATATAAATATAATGTCTAAGATAAGGTCAGATTTACCCTGGAATCTATAGTGAATTGTTTCTAAGGAAAGGACATATTCTACTTCTCGTAGCCACATCAGAGGGGTAGGGACTATTGTTTTGTTCCAGAATGTGAGGATTAGTCGTTTGGCACAGTTTATCATGCATTGGAACAGTTTTCTTTTGGTGTAGACATGGGCCCCAAGTTATCAAGGTCTGGCGGACCTGATCCGACAGTGCGGATCAGGTCCGCCAGACCTCGCTGAATATGGCGAGCAATACGCTCGCCGTATTCAGCATTGCACCAGCAGCTCACAAGGTTGATTTCCGGCGATGTGTGTCCGCCTGCTCAGAGCAGGCGGACAGGTTATGGAGCAGCGGTCTTTGTGACCGCTGCTTCATAACTGCTGTTTCTGGCGAGCCTGCAGGCTCTCCAGAAACACGGGGCATCAAGCTTGGAGCTTGATACATATGCCCCATGGAATCTTTGGAAGGTTATTTTGGAGAATTGTTGAGGGATGAAGTTCTAACTTTAGTCCTATTATAGAATTATTTTGTGTGTTGATGGTTTGATAACCCAAAAAGGTTTGATTTGAGCAGGGCCACCATGGAGAACTTTAGTTTTATGATAAGCCTTATTGTTTCGGGGTTTTGGGAGTTTTTATGGTTGTGATATTTTTTTATTTTTTTTTGTTAATGTGTTTTTATTTTTTGTGATGCTAGTATTTTTTTATTTGTTGTAACTTGCGGCTGTTAGGTTAGGGGTCTTTGGAGGTTAGCTGCAAGGGAGTTAAGTGGTGTATGGGTAGTTTGCAGTGGGGTATTGGTGGTTAGGGGATTAATAGGTTAAGGGGATTTTGCGGTAGTGTATTGGCAGTTAGGGGGTTAATAGGTTAGGGGTAGTTTGCCGTGGGAGTTGTGGCAGTGTAGGGGTTATTGCATTGGGGGGTTGTGGTGGTATAAGGGTTAAGTAGTGTATGGGTTAATGCTTTGGGGGCTATGGCGGTTTTGTGATTATTTGTGTAGGGGTTTTGGCGGTATAGGGGTTAAGTAGTGTAGCGATTATTGCGGAGGGGGTTATGGCGGTTTTGTGGTTATTTGTGTAGGGGTTATGGCAGTATAGGGGTTTAGTAGTTTTGGGGTTATTGCGGTGAGGGTTATGTTGGCTTTGGGGTTTTTAGTGTAGGTGTTATAGTGATAGGGAGTTGTGGTGATAAAGGCTGTGGTAAATTTATTTTGTTGTTACGATATATTAAAAGGGATCCTTTAATTTATATTGCCAATGTAAGTGGCACAACAGATGATGTGGCTGTTTGGATCTGAGTGTATGTATAACACCAACACTGTGTCTTAAAGATTTTGAATAAAAGTTTAAACTTTTCCTCTCAGGCTGCTCTGTTTGGACACAGTGGTAGAATTTGGCAAATTCTGTTACGAAGTCTCAGAAAATGGATTTCACTACCTAAAAAACAGTTACGTTTGGAAACATGTTGGATACATGTGTTGGAAACTGTAGGCGAGAAATGATTGAACGGTGTAATGGACTTTGGTGCTTTCTATTAGATCATAGACTGTCAGTCATTTCATGTCAGCTGAATATACTCTACCGCACTCCAGGAGAGACAAGGCTATTTGTTTTTAATGTATATTACATGTTGTATATATGATTTTAAAGGAACTGATTTTGCTATTGTTATGATATAGTGAATATTCTGCTGTAACAAATCCATTTACCAATTTCTCTATTGCAAACTGGGCATGTGCCATTTAACATAATTATGATGACATAATGAGGGCCATCCTGGACTATTGGTTGTATTGCACTACACACACTCACCATAAAAACACAGATGCACTTGAACATGAACATTAACTTTGGAAATGCCATGCCTAGGGCAGCAAAAAACCTAATTACACTACTGCTCTGTATACATTGTTACTAATGCACCAGAGGACTCTGAAGGAGGGGGCATTCTGATCCTCGAAACGTCAAAAACATTATGTGCGAATTCATAAATCTATGGATTACTAATTTCATTAGGTCATTGTCTTTATGTGGGTGACATAACTGACTGTTGAATATAGGCAGTATGGAGCTGGGAGGACAAAGGAGGAAGGGGGTTGCATAGAGGAGGGAGGATGTTACATGTAGCAAAGAGAACATAGGAGGAAGGAGGCAGCATGGAACAGGGGGGAGGCAGGCAGCATGAAGGAGGAAGGGGGCAGCATGGAGGACAAAAGTAGAAGGAGATTGCATGGAGGATGTTGCATGGACCAGAAAGTAGACAATTTAACAGGAGGGAGGAGGAAGGATGGAGTTTCAGAGAAGGGAGCATGGTGTTTTAAAGGTTGAAGAAGGGAGTTTTTCAGGAGAGAGGAGGAAGGAGGGAGTTTTACAGGAGGAAGCACAGAGTTTTAAAGGATGGAGGAGGGAGGAAGGATGTCCTAAAATGGACACCATGCTGGTGGATATTGCTTAGAACATTAGAGATACCAAGCAATGTTTCCCCATTAAAATACAGGTTACTCCCAAGAAAAAAAAGTATGTTTCCAGGTCAGTGCATAAAGAGAAGCATAGCCTGTAGCAAGCAGGCCAATTGCATATGCACACGCTGGGAGGCTTTAAGAGCTAGGCACCAATATTAGATGTCTCATAACTTTTTTTTTTAATTAAAGGCTTGTTCTGAATGAAATATATGGGGTTTTTTTTTTTTTTTTGCACTTTTCTTCTGAACATATCTCCAAGTAATTATTCATCTTGATCTAGACTCCCAGAGGTAGAGTAGTGCAGGTTGAATACTAATTTTCCAAAACATTTACATCTATGATCACAAGGGAGAAAAGTTAATAGACTGACCTACCTCTACTCCGTGGTTTATTGACTGCTCTTAGTTATCTATTATTCAAGAAAACCTGCTGAAAATGTCCCATGAGTTTCTAGTTCTAAAGTTCTTTTATTTTTAATTAGAAAAGGTAACATAACATCAGAAACATTCTATGTGAATTTAATTAAGAATAAGATAGTTGTGAGAAAGTGACAACTATATTTTAACAAATATATTATGTTTATTATAAATAAAGAACTAGTTTAAATAAATAAATAGCCTAGATTACAGATAATATATATATATATATATATATATATATATATATATATACATATATATATATATACATACAGAAAACAAGTTACATATTATAATGTAAAGGCTTATTTGTATGCACAGTGATGTGAGATGCAAGATATGTAGATACTTCTTCAAAACTAAAGAGAGCAGCCGAGGTCTTCATTCTAATTCAGTCTATCGCATATTGTACCAGGGAACATTCTTTTGAACATGAACAGTAATTGAGGGCGTGATCTTGGGCATGCATTAACATCATCCTTACTTACATTATCACTTGTAATAGTGACTGTGTATATCTTATCACTCTCTCAAATTTAGTTAATGTTCATAAAAACTGAAATTAAAATAATTTGATAACAGTTTAATTGCAGTATACAGACCATGTGGATAATTTATTCAATAGTTTATCCTCAACTCTGCTTCCTGCCTCATCTTCTCATGTCCTGTTCATAATGTGCTGCTTCTCTTTTGAAAGGCCTAGCACACTCCTTTTAAATGACATATTTTAGCCAGAGCCGCATTGACTTCTGTGGGGTCTAAGCAATATTATCATTGTGGGCCCCTTTCTCTATAAAAATATTAATAAATATATGTTATGACTGCATCAGTATAAAAGCCAACTATAACCCATGCTGAATTGTATTTCTTTTTTTACCAGTGCAGCTGAAGTTGTATCAAGCTTATCTGTGCTGAGGCTTCTTATCTGTCATAATTTAGTGAGCACCTATGGCCCAGAGCTTCACTAAAGGGCAGCAAGGAGGGACGCTGGAAGCACCATTATTATTACAAATCTTCTTGCAAACAATGCAGCCATATAGTGCTCAAGACATCAACTCTTCTAAACGTTAAAGGGACAGTCAAGTCAAAATTAAACTTTCATGATTCAGATCAGATAGGGCATATCATTTTAAACAACTTTCCAATTTACTTTTATCATCAATTTTGCTTTGTGCTCTTGGTATACTTTGTTGAAAGCTAAACCTAGGTAGGCTCATATGCTCATTTCAAAGCCCTTGAAGGCTGCATTTTGACAGTTTATCACAATTAGAGAGTGCTAGTTCATGTGTGCCATATAGATAACGTAATCACTCTAATTGAGTTATTTATGAGTCAGCACTGACTGACTAAAATGCAAGTCTGTCAAAAGAATAGAAATAAGGGGACAGTCTGCAGAGGCTTAGATACAAGGTAATCACAGAGGTACAGGTGTACCATGGAGATATTGCCAGTTCGGTTCTAGACCAGCGCAATGAAGCAAACATAGTAATAAAGTTAATAGAAACATAGAATTGGACAGTAGATAAGAACCAAAAAGGCTCATCAAGTCTACCCATATTACATGTTACTTTTTCCTTAGGATAGACTTATGCATGTCCCAGGCATTTTTAAATTCCTTTACAGTCTTTGGCCTAGATTTGGAGTTCGGCGGTAAAAGGGCTGTTAACGCTCCGCGGGCTTTTTTCTGGCCGCACCATAAATTTAACTCTGGTATCGAGAGTTAAAACAAATGCTGCGTTAGGCTCCAAAAAAGGAGCGTAGAGCATTTTTACCGCAAATGCAACTCTCGATACCAGAGTTGCTTACGGACGCGGCCGGCCTCAAAAACGTGCTCGTGCACGATTCTCCCATAGGAAACAATGGGACTGTTTGAGCTGAAAAAAAACCTAACACCTGCAAAAAAGCAGCGTTCAGCTCCTAACGCAGCCCCATTGTTTCCTATGGGGAAACACTTCCTACGTCTGCACCTAACACCCTAACATGTACCCCGAGTCTAAACACCCCTACCCTTACACTTATTAACCCCTAATCTGCCGCCCCCGCTATCGCTGACCCCTGCATTACACTTTTAACCCCTAATCTGCCGCTCCGTAAACCGCCGCAACCTACGTTCTCCCTATGTACCCCTAATCTGCTGCCCCTAACACCGCCGACCCCTATATTATATTTATTAACCCCTAATCTGCCCCCCACAACGTCGCCGACACCTGCCTACACTTATTAACCCCTAATCTGCCGAGCGGACCTGAGCGCTACTATAATAAAGTTATTAACCCCTAATCCGCATCACTAACCCTATCATAAATAGTATTAACCCCTAATCTGCCCTCCCTAACATCGCCGACACCTAACTTCAATTATTAACCCCTAATCTGCCGACCGGAGCTCACCGCTATTCTAATAAATGGATTAACCCCTAAAGCTAAGTCTAACCCTAACACTAACACCCCCCTAAGTTAAATATAATTTTTATCTAACGAAATAAATTAACTCTTATTAAATAAATTATTCCTATTTAAAGCTAAATACTTACCTGTAAAATAAATCCTAATATAGCTACAATATAAATTATAATTATATTATAGCTATTTTAGGATTAATATTTATTTTACAGGCAACTTTGTAATTATTTTAACCAGGTACAATAGCTATTAAATAGTTAAGAACTATTTAATAGTTACCTAGTTAAAATAATAACAAATTTACCTGTAAAATAAATCCTAACCTAAGTTATAATTAAACCTAACACTACCCTATCAATAAAATAATTAAATAAACTACCTACAATTACCTACAATTAACCTAACACTACACTATCAATAAATTAATTAAACACAATTCCTACAAATAAATACAATTAAATAAACTAGCTAAAGTACAAAAAATAAAAAAGAACTAAGTTACAGAAAATAAAAAAATATTTACAAACATAAGAAAAATATTACAACAATTTTAAACTAATTACACCTACTCTAAGCCCCCTAATAAAATAACAAAGCCCCCCAAAATAAAAAATTCCCTACCCTATTCTAAATTAAAAAAGTTACAAGCTCTTTTACCTTACCAGCCCTGAACAGGGCCCTTTGCGGGGCATGCCCCAAGAATTTCAGCTCTTTTGCCTGTAAAATAAAACATACAATACCCCCCCCCCCAACATTACAACCCACCACCCACATACCCCTAATCTAACCCAAACCCCCCTTAAATAAACCTAACACTAATCCCCTGAAGATCTTCCTACCTTGTCTTCACCATCCAGGTATCACCGATCCGTCCTGGCTCCAAGATCTTCATCCAACCCAAGCGGGGGTTGGCGATCCATAATCCGGTGCTCCAAAGTCTTCCTCCTATCCGGCAAGAAGAGGACATCCGGACCGGCAAACATCTTCTCCAAGCGGCATCTTCGATCTTCTTCCATCCGGTGCGGAGCGGGTCCATCTTGAAGCAGGCGACGCGGATCCATCCTCTTCTTCCGATGTCTCCCGACTAATGACGGTTCCTTTAAGGGACGTCATCCAAGATGGCGTCCCTCGAATTCCGATTGGCTGATAGGATTCTATCAGCCAATCGGAATTAAGGTAGGAATTTTCTGATTGGCTGATGGAATCAGCCAATCAGAATCAAGTTCAATCCGATTGGCTGATCCAATCAGCCAATCAGATTGAGCTCGCATTCTATTGGCTGATCGGAACAGCCAATAGAATGCGAGCTCAATCTGATTGGCTGATTGGATCAGCCAATCGGATTGAACTTGATTCTGATTGGCTGATTCCATCAGCCAATCAGAAAATTCCTACCTTAATTCCGATTGGCTGATAGAATCCTATCAGCCAATCGGAATTCGAGGGACGCCATCTTGGATGACGTCCCTTAAAGGAACCGTCATTAGTCGGGAGACATCGGAAGAAGAGGATGGATCCGCGTCGCCTGCTTCAAGATGGACCCGCTCCGCACCGGATGGAAGAAGATCGAAGATGCCGCTTGGAGAAGATGTTTGCCGGTCCGGATGTCCTCTTCTTGCTGGATAGGAGGAAGACTTTGGAGCACCGGATTATGGATCGCCAACCCCCGCTTGGGTTGGATGAAGATCTTGGAGCCAGGACGGATCGGTGATACCTGGATGGTGAAGACAAGGTAGGAAGATCTTCAGGGGATTAGTGTTAGATTTATTTAAGGGGGGTTTGGGTTAGATTAGGGGTATGTGGGTGGTGGGTTGTAATGTTGGGGGGGGGGGTATTGTATGTTTTATTTTACAGGCAAAAGAGCTGAAATTCTTGGGGCATGCCCCGCAAAGGGCCCTGTTCAGGGCTGGTAAGGTAAAAGAGCTTGTAACTTTTTTAATTTAGAATAGGGTAGGGAATTTTTTATTTTGGGGGGCTTTGTTATTTTATTAGGGGGCTTAGAGTAGGTGTAATTAGTTTAAAATTGTTGTAATATTTTTCTTATGTTTGTAAATATTTTTTTATTTTCTGTAACTTAGTTCTTTTTTATTTTTTGTACTTTAGCTAGTTTATTTAATTGTATTTATTTGTAGCAATTGTGTTTAATTTATTTATTGATAGTGTAGTGTTAGGTTAATTGTAGGTAATTGTAGGTAGTTTATTTAATTATTTTATTGATAGGGTAGTGTTAGGTTTAATTATAACTTAGGTTAGGATTTATTTTACAGGTAAATTTGTTATTATTTTAACTAGGTAACTATTAAATAGTTCTTAACTATTTAATTGCTATTGTACCTGGTTAAAATAATTACAAAGTTGCCTGTAAAATAAATATTAATCCTAAAATAGCTATAATATAATTATAATTTATATTGTAGCTATATTAGGATTTATTTTACAGGTAAGTATTTAGCTTTAAATAGGAATCATTTATTTAATAAGAGTTAATTTATTTCGTTAGATAAAAATTATATTTAACTTAGGGGGGTGTTAGTGTTAGGGTTAGACTTAGCTTTAGGGGTTAATACATTTATTAGAATAGCGGTGAGCTCCGGTCGGCAGATTAGGGGTTAATAAGTGTAGGCAGGTGTCGGCGACGTTGAGGGGGGCAGATTAGGGGTTAATAAATATAATATAGGGGTCGGCGATGTTAGGGGCAGCAGATTAGGGGTACATAGGGATAACGTAGGTGGCGGCGATTTGCGGTCGGAAGATTAGGGGTTAATTATTGTAAGTAGCTGGCGGCGACGTTGTGGGGGGCAGGTTAGGGGTTAATAAATATAATACAGGGGTCGGCGGGGTTAGGGGCAGCAGATTAGGGGTACATAAATATAACGTAGGTGGCGGTCGGCAGATTAGGGGTTAAAAATTTTAATCGAGTGGCGGCGGTGTGGGGGGACCTCGGTTTAGGGGTACATAGGTAGTTTATGGGTGTTAGTGTACTTTAGGGTACAGTAGTTAAGAGCTTTATAAACCGGCGTTAGCCAGAAAGCTCTTAACTCCTGCTATTTTCAGGCGGCTGGAATTTTGTCGTTAGAGCTCTAACGCTCACTTCAGAAACGAAGAAAGATCCCATTGAAAAGATAGGCTACGCAAATGGCGTATGGGGATCTGCGGTATGGAAAAGTCGCGGCTGTAAAGTGAGCGTTAGACCCTTTAATCACTGACTCCAAATACCAGCGGGCGGCCAAAACCAGCGTTAGGAGCCTCTAACGCTGGTTTTGACGGCTACCGCCGAACTCCAAATCTAGGCCTTTGTGTTTACCACCTCAAATGGAAGTTTATTCCATGAATCCACCACCCTTTCTGTAAAAAAAATGCTTCCTCAAATTTCTCCTGAAACTTCAATAAAGTTAATCACACTATTTTTTTCCCTCAGTGCATATAAAAGTTATATTTATACTATACTGCAGTCTATTAAGTGTGCAATAGCATTATGTCTATAAAAACAATGTACATACCTTTATAAAAAATACTTTATTGCTAAACAAAATGTTAACCATCACCTGAGCCTTCAGTGAGTCAGGGGCCCCTATTTATCAAAGATCAGGTCCGCAACACCTCGCTAAATGCGGAGAGCAATACGCTCTCCGCATTTAACAGTGCACCAGCAGCTCACAAGAGCTGCTGGTGCAACGCTGCCCCCTGCTGAGGTGTCAATCAACCCGATCGTATTCGATCGGGTTGATTTCCTGTGATTCCTGTCTGCCTGCTCAGAGCAGGCGGACAGGTTATGGAGCAGCGGTCTTTAGACCGCTGCTTCATAATTTGTGTTTCTGGCGAGTCTGAAGACTCGGCAGAAACAGGGGCCCACAAGCTCCGTTCGGAGCTTGATAAATGGGCGCCATAATCTTTTTGATGGTGGTGTGCATATAGGTTTGTATATATATGTATTCATTGACATTTATGTGTTTATATGTGTATATATGTGTATTCATGGGCATTTATGTGTTTATATGTGTATATATGTGTATTCATGGGCATTTATGTGTTTATATGTGTATATATGTGTATTCATGGGCATTTATGTGTTTATATGTGTATATATGTGTATTCATGGGCATTTATGTGTTTATATGTTGGAAAAAGGCTCAGATAGACTTGTTCGACACAGAGTTGCCACTAACCTTCAATTTGTAAAAAGAGCAATATCTGTGAATATCTGCAAATACAGGTACGCCTGTATTAATATACGGCTAGATTACAAGTTTTTTCAGTAAAAACTTGCGTTGCTAACAAGCCTTTTTTTTCCAGCGCACACTTTAAACAACGCTGGTATTACAAGTTTTCTGAATGGCTGCGTTAGCCTCAGAAAAGTGAGCGTTGAGCAAATTTAGCGACACTTCTCCCTGTAATACCAGCGTTGCTTATGGTAGCGGTAAGCTGGCTAAAACGTGCTCGTGCACGATTTCCCCATAGGAAACAATGGGGCTGAGCTGGCTGAAAAAAAACCTAACACCTGCAAAAAAGCAGCGTTCAGCTCCTAAATCAGCCCCATTGTTTCCTATGGGGAAATACTTTCTAAGTCTACACCTAACACCCTAACATAAAACCCGAGTCTAAACACCCCTAACCTTACACTTATTAACCCCTAATCTGCCGCCCCCGATATCCTCGCCACCTGCATTATATTATTAACTCCTAACCTGCCACTCTGGACACCGCTGCCACCTACATTATAGCTATGAACCCCTAATCTGCTGCCCCTAACATCGCCGCCACTATAATAAATGTATTAACCCCTAAACCGTCGCACTCCCGCCTCGCAAACACTAGTTACATTTTATTAACCTCTAATCTGCCACCCCCAACGTCGCCGACACCTACCTACAATTATTAACCCCTAATCTGGTGACCCCAACTTCGGCGCTACTATAATAAATGTATTAACCCCTAAACCTAAGTCTAACCCTAACCCTAACACCCCCCTAACTTAAATCTATTTTTAATAAATCTAAATAAAATTTCTATAATTAAATAAATTATTCCTATTTAAAACTAAATACGTACCTGTAAAATAAACCCTAATATAGCTACAATATAACTAATAATTACATTGCAGCTATTTTAGGATTTATTTTACTTATTTATTTATTTTAATTAGGCACAATAGTTATTAAATAGTTATTAACTATTTAATAAATACCTAGATAAAATAAATACAAATATACCTGTAAAATAAACCCTAACCTAAGTTACAATTACACCTAACACTACTCTATAATTAAATGAATTACCTAAACTACCTACAATTAAATACAATTAATTTAAATAAACTAAATTACAAAAAAAACACACACTAAATTACAGAAAATAAAAAAGAAATTACAATATTTTAAACTAATTACACCTAATCTAATCCCCCTAATAAAATAAAAAAGCCCCCCAAAATAATAAAACACTAAATTACAATTAGCCCTTAAAAGGGCCTTTTGCAGGGCATTGCCCCAAAGTAATCACCTCTTTTACCAGTCCTTAAAAGGGCTTTTTGCGGAGCATTGCCCCAAAGTAATCAGCTCTTTTACCTGTAAAAAAAAGAAATACAATACCCCCCCAACATTAAAACCCACCACCCACATACCCCTACTCTAAAACCCACCCAATCCCCCCTTAAAAAACCTAACACTAACCCCCAAAAGATCACCCTACCTTGAGCCGTCTTCACCCAGCCGGGCCGAACTCTTCATCCTATCCGGGCAGAAGAGGACATCCAGACCGGAAGAAATCTTCATCCAAGCGGCATCTTCTTTTTTCATCCTTCCGCAGCAGAGTGGCACCATCTTGAAGACCTCCGACATGGAACATCCTCCTTGCCTGATGACTAGATGACGAATGACGGTTCCTTGAAATGACGTCATCCAAGATGGCGTCCCTCGAATTCCGATTGGCTGATAGGAGTCTATCAGCCAATCGGAATTAAGGTAGGAAAAATCTGATTGGCTGATTCAATCAGCCAATCGGATTGAAGTTCAATCCGATTGGCTGATCCAATCAGCCAATCGGATTGACCTCGCATTCTATTGGCTGTTCCGATCAGCCAAAAGAATGCGAGGTCAATCCGATTGGCTGATTGGATCAGCCAATCCGATTTTTCTTAGGTTAGGGTTTATTTTACAGGTATAAATAAAGGTTAGGGTTTATTTTACAGGTATATTAAAGGTTAGGGTTTATTTTACAGGTATATTTGTATTTATTTTATCTAGGTATTTATTAAATAGTTAATAACTATTTAATAACTATTGTGGCTAGTTAAAATAAATACAAAGTTGCCTGTAAAATGAAAAGAAATCCTGAAATAGCTACAATATTATAGTGTAGCTATATTAGGGTTTATTTTACAGGTAAGTATTTAGTTTCAAATAGGAATAATTTATTTAATTATAGTAATTTTATTTAGATTTATTAAAAATAGATTTAAGTTAGGGGAGTGTTAGGGTTAGACTTAGGTTTAGGGGTTAATACATGTATTATAGTAGCGGCAACGTTGGGGTCGGCAGATTAGGGGTTAATAATTGTAGGTAGGTGTCTGCGACGTTGGGGGGGCTGATTAGGGGTTAATATAATTTAACTAGTGTTTGCGAGGTGGGAGTGCGACGGTTTAGGGGTTAATACATTTATTATAGTGGCGGTGATGTCCGGTCGGCAGATTAGGGGTAAATAAGTGTAGTTAGGTGGCGGCGATGTTGGGGACGGCAGATTAGGGGTTAATAAATATAATATAGGTGTCGGCGATGTTAGGGGCAGCAGATTAGGGGTTCATAGGTATAATGTAGGTGGCGGCGATGTCCGGTCGGCAGATTAGGGGTTAAATAATTATATTACAGTATTTGCGATGTGGGGGGGCCTCGGTTTAGGGGTTTATAGGTAGTTTATGGGTGTTAGTGTACTTTTTAGCACTTTAGTTAAGAGCTTTATGTTCCGGCGTTAGCCCATAAAACTCTTAACTACGGACTTTTATATGCGGTAGGAGTCTTGGAGGTAGAGGCTATACTGCTCTTCTTCCAAGACTTGTAATACCAGCGTTGGGAAAATCCCATTAAAAAGATAGGATACGCAATTGACGTAAGGGGATTTGCGGTATGGAAAAGTCACGGAAGAAAAGTGAGCGGTACACCTGTACCTGCCAGACTTGTAATACCAGCGGGCGTTAAAATGCAGCGTTAGGACCCCTTAACACTGCTTTTTAAGGCTAATGCCGAACTCGTAATCTAGCCGATAGTGTTGGTTATGCAAAACTTGGGAATGGGTAATAAAGGGATTATCTATCTTTTAGAACAATAACCATTTTCACGGAGACTGAACCTTTAAGTATGATCTTTTGGAAAGGTGCTATAGAATACCAAGAGAAAAATGGTAAATCTGGTAACAGAAGTTCATTTGCAAAGAATTCATAAAAGTTTACTATTGATTTCCATGTCCCTTTGAAATAGTTTGCTGGGCATATTTCATGATCTACGACGATTTAAATGATTTAAATAAGCTTATTTGTTGCATTGCTTTATATTACATGCAGGCATTTTAATACTCAGTAAAGGATTTGGGCCACAAGGGCATGTGATGCTATTGCACTGAGCTGTGGGAAAATGTTTTAAAGAACACTAGATTAGTTCACTGGGAATTTAAAGCTTATGCAATGTATACCCTCAGCACCTATAGGTGAGCAGAAGGGTCAGGCTGAGAAATAAATGTAAGGGGCAAGGGGCGGTGTTGATGCAAGGTAGAAGCCAACAGCTACAATCAGAACCGACTTATGCATGTACTCAGTAGGAACAGTGCTTAGGGCCCATGATACATTTAGGGGCCCATGAAAATGTTTTCATCTCTATTAAAATCTTCTAAAATAGCTGACCTCACAGTCTGTCTCAGCCTTCCTCCCTTTGTGCATTTGTCAATGACACAAGCTGAACCAAGGTGGACCAGCTATTTGTAGGTGCTTCTCTTAAACCTAGGTATGATTTCGGGAAAGGAGCTAAGTTTCAACAAAAGGTACAAAGATAAAGAGGTAATTCTCAAAATAGAAGTAAATTGGAAAGTATTTGTTTAAAACTATTCTCTCAGTATGAATCAGACATTTTTATTTCAGAGTTTGTGCTTTTAAGAAGCTATATCACTAAAGCGATGTTCGACATTCAAATGTTAGAATGAATATTTTCCTTGACGCTTTTTTATGGATGGTTTTTACTATTGAATGTTTCAAATATTACATTTTCCATATTTTCAAAGTAATATCAAATTCTAGGAAAAGCATACAACATATCAAAATGATCAATATAAAACATTAGAATATTACATTTGAATGTCTTATTTGAATATTTTTCACATCTAAAATAGGGAAATGCAATATTTCTTTGCAACAACGAATGTTTGAATACAAATATCAAACATTCATTTAGAACAGATAAATGCCAGCAACATATATACTTTTTAAACAAGCGCTTTGAACCATAAAAGGAGGGATGGATATGACCCAGTAAAAAGTATCTCAGAACCGGGGGCCCGATGGTCTAAAGCTCTCTGCTATGGCGAGGTTATCTAAGAAGTCTCAACAGCACTGCTTATTACTTGACTTACCAACTTAAATAAGATAAAGAACACAAACCCAAGAGGGTGAGTCCACTTTTCTTTGGTGGATAACGATGAGGAGATGCAACCATTTCTACAACAGCCAGAGGAAACACAGCTGTGTGCTGAGAAAACAACAAAGAGAATGGTTAGCTTGCAGTATACTTAAAGGGATGTTAAAACTTAAAGGGATGTTAAAGACTTAAAGGTCTGACTCATTGTAGTAACAAAAAAGCACTAAGCAGTGGATAATAATTAATAGAATCATTGCAATATGTATTACTCATCATTTAAAATATTTTACCTTTAAATCCTTTTTTAACTTTATTTCTGCAATGTCCTTTACTTCCTGTCCCAGCCCCTCAAGGAGGAGGAGGCCTCAAACGGAAGGTAAAGGTATATTGTTTCTTTTGAAGCGTTGCTAGGAGACACCATAAAATAGCTCCAGTTAGTGTGTTGCCCATGATCAATATAAGATTTATTATCTTATAATCATGGGACCTAAAACTTAAAGGGATATGAAACCCAATTTTTTTCTTTCATGATTTAGAAAGCACATGCAATTTTAAACAACTTTCCAATTTATTTCTATTTTCTAATTTGCTTCATTCTCTTGATATAATTTGTTGAAAAGCATACATAAATAGGCTAAGTAGCTGCTGATTAGTGGCTTTACATAGGTGCCTTGTGTTATTGGCTCACCTATGTGCATTGCTATTTCTTCACCAAAAGATATCTAAAGAATGAAACAAATGAGATAATAGAAGTAAATTGGAATGTTGTTTAAAATTGTATTCTCTATCTGAATCAGGAAAGAAATTTTTTGGGTTTCATGTCCCTTTAAGTTTTGCAATGTGTGCTTTCTTGTTTTGTTGTGGGCAGGGGATATAAAACCCAAACATTTTCTTTTGTTATTCAGACATAACATTTAAAAAAAGTTTCCAATTTACTTCTATTATTACATTTGCTTGGTTCCCTACCTAGGTAGCATCTGAAGCACTACATGGCAGGGAATAGTGCTGTCATCTAAAGCTCTTGCAAATAGAAAACATTCTTGCAAAACTGCTGCCATATATTGCTCTAGAAATGGGCCAACTCCTTAGCATAGGTCCCTGCTTTTCAACAAAGGATACCAAGAAAACAGAGAGAAAAATATAATAGAAATAAATTAGAAAGTTATTTAAAATCACATGCTCTATCTGAATCATGAAAGAAAAAAAAATGGGTTTAATATCCTTTTAACTTTAAAAAAAATGAATATAAAAATAAATCTACAAATCCTCTAGTATTTATAAATAATAAAATGTGTTTCATTCTGCTCCCTTTAAACATGCGCAAGTACCACCTTGCTAAGGGACGCTGTGACATTGGCAAAGAATACAACTTTAAAATAGCTATTAAAATTCATACTCCTGCAAAAATATCAAACACACAGCCTAAAATAAATAAAACTCTCATTTTATGAAATATAGCACTTGAATTAAAAGAAACGTGAATTTATTTTAGAATTTGTTTCTCTGTTTTTGGACGCACAGTGTGAACTTGCCATGAATTTTATTTTTTTCTTCGGGCCATTATGATCAAAGCATTGTGGTAACGGCAATATTTTCAAAAGGGATCTGTCGCATGATCGAAAGTTTCATAAGGACTGGAATCAGTTTTTGAAGGTAGTCTCGCAGAAGAGGCGTTTTACTATACATCTCTGTGGGTGGCAATGCTTTTCTGAAACTGGCAATATATTCAAAGCAGCATTGCCACCTTCATTGAATATGTAATGTAAATAATTCCTTTTACACTTGTAAGATATGCACATTGACTAATTTGCGCATTCAGTGCACAACCGAATAAAAGAACGCCAGCCTACATTTATTAAAAGAATAAAGAAAGAATGTATTAATAAAAATCTTTAATACAGTACATTTGTTTCTTTCATTATTCTTTTATACATAAAGAGCAACCCAAAAAACCTGCTACACAGCCCTACATTATTAACCCCTAAAGAGCCAACCGTATGCACCATTGCAAACTTACCCCACTACACTATTATCCTCTAAAGCACCATGACCCCATCACAAACTAACCACATTACACTATAAACCCCCTAGCTGCTAAACCCCAATGACTCCTAACCTAAGACTCTCTAAGTTAAAAAAATAACATTATACTTTTAAAAAGAAAAAATACTAAAAAAAAATTAAATAAAAAGCCCCATAAAAAATACATATCCTATAACTCAACTACAAAAAAGCATATACTAGAAATAAAGACGACACCCCAAAAATTTACCTAAATAAAAAACTATCAACAATACACATCACCAACAAATTTGTATTACTCACCAACCTAAGTCTTCTCTTCTTTTCTTGATCCATTGTAACCCAAAATACAAAAGGGTAAACTACAAAAAAGGGTAATCCACAAAAAAAATAAAATCCAAGGGGTCCTTTTCTTTTCTTGATCCATTGTAATCCAAAGCATGAAAGAGTAATCCTCAAAACCAAAGGGGCCAGGTGGCTGCGTTTCCTTGGTGGCGATTCATCTGCAGAGTTCCTCCTCGTCTCATTTATTATTTGCCAGAACTCCCCTATAAAAGGGGGAAACTGGCAGCAAAAATTGAAAGGGTTGCAGGGACTGCATAAAGACAGGATTGTGGGTTTCCCTTTTTGTGGATTACCTTTACGTGTTTTGGATTATGACAGATAAAGAAAAGAAGCGGACCCCTTGGACTTTTTTGATGATTACCCTTATGTGTTTTGGATTACGACGGATAAGGAAGAGGACCCCTTGGCCTTTTTTATGTGGATTACCATTTGTGTTCTGGATTATGATGGATCAAGAAAAGAAGAGAAGACTTTGCTATTTTTGTGTTCTGGGCTTCATTTTTATTACACACTTTTTATTTTGTAGTTTAGTTATAGGATATGTATTTTTTTTTTCTAAAAGTATACTGGTATCTTTATCTTAGGGGGGTCATAGGTTAGAGGTCTTAGGAGGGTTAGCAGCTAGGGGGTTACTAGTGTAGTGGCGTTAGTTTGCGATGGGGCTTATTGTGTTTTAGGGGTTACTAGTGTAGTGGGGTTAGTTTGCAATGGGGGTTATGGTGGACACATTAGTCAAAGTAGGACATGAATAATACATCTTTAGGAGCTGTAGGGATGTGAGTATATTATACATTTATATACAATGATTTATTTATGTGTATTTTATTGTATAATGCAATAATATGTATTCTAAGTATTGTTGTAATATTAAAAATGTTTTTTTTTTCTTTTTGCATGTATTTCTTCTTTTTTTAGGAAGAAGATTTCTTGTTCATGTTACTAATATGTCATAGAAGACAGTAGCTGTGACTTTCTAATTTTACATAAGTCCTTTTCTTTAAAGGACCAGTCAACAAATTAGATTTGCATAATCAACAAATGCAAGATAACAAGAGAATGCAATAGCACTTAGTCTGAACTTCAAATGAGAAGTAGATTTTTTATAACACATTTTAAAGTTATGGATATTTCCACTCCCCTTGTACCATGTGATAGCAATCAGCCAATCACAAATGCATATACGTATAGTCTGTGAATTCTTGCACATGCTCAGTAGGATCTGGTGACTCAAAAATTGTAAATATAAAAGCCTGTGTACATTACATTTTTTTTAATGGAAGTAAATAGGAAAGTTGTTTAAAATGACATGCTGTATCTGAATCATGAAAGTTTAATTTAACCTGAGTGTCCCTTTAACTTTGCACTGTTAAAAAAATGCACTGATGTAAAACTAGAAAGTCACGGCTACTGTGTTCTATGACATATTAATATCACAAACTACAAATCTTCCTAAAAAAAGAAGAAAATTATGCAAAAAATGAAAAAATAAATTAATATTATCACATTATACAATAAAATACACATAAATAAATAATTGTATATACATGTATCCCCACAGTTTATATTGTTTTTTTCTTCATTATTAATAAGGTAGATCGCAGACATAACAAATATGTGGGTGTTCTGTGGCAGTTTGATGGGCATTGCATGGGAGTAATCTCTTCTAGAGTTTCTCATTTTCAAAGCACTATCCTCCATGTTAGAAGCACTTTTTCATCCTTATGAGTCTTGCCAGCTTTTTAGTGGCAAGAATTTCCATTGTGAGAAATCTAGTGAATGTTCAGTGAAACTTAACTTACATATGTATTGTTTAAAGAGTTACTACACAAAAAATATTTTTTGTTTTAGCGAACACAGTCTACGTTGTGTAAACACACTTTAAAGTCAAACTCTCACCACCTGCTGAGATCAGAGATGAGTGGCGACATTTGCTGAAACTACAGTACTTATTATTTCCTATGGGAGACAAATCGCCACTCGTCAGCCCACTTTCTTTCAATATATCCCCAGACAATGCTTTGATCATCAGGGCCTAAACCAGAAATACAGTGAATAACTATAAAAGTGTAATAGAGAGCGTTTGATGCATTCTGCTTATGACCTAGCAGTTGATACTACATTTGGCCATGTTTCATCTTTTGGTTGTGTACCTGAAAGCATAAATTTGTTTAACTTTCCGAAGTAATGGCTATACTCTGGGGTTACTAAAAAAAATCTAGCAACTGCAGATGTTCCAGCATATAAAATTTTAGTGACTGTATAACTATTGTTTTGTCTGTTTCTCAATAACAGTGATTCGTAGATGGTCTCAAGTAGGTGATTTCAACACCAGGCAGAGTAAAATTGGTATCTATATAATACCCTCCCTTAAATTATTAAAGGGCCATAATAGTGAAAAAATGGCATGTTCTAATCCATAAGAGCATGTCACTTTCCAACTATAAACCCTGCTTTACTGTGTATTTAACCCCTGCAAAGGAGTGAACACACAGTAGAAGTTTAGCTTCAGAGCCGCAGAGCACTGCTGATCCCGCGCAGAATCAGCCATTGATCCAATTGCTAGCTGATCCAACTCAGATGTATAACTAGCGCTGCTTATTGAATCATCAGCAGGTTCCACTCGGGACCATCAGTGCACTGCTGGTACTGAGAAGAATTTCTACTGTGTGTTTGACCCATTTGCGGGTTTTAAATACACAATAAAACAGGGTCAACAGCTCTAATAGATTGGAGCATTTATATTTTTTTTACTATAATGGCCCTTCAACATTTTAATCACATCTTCCAGCAGCTTTCTCCACCACAATTCTCTTTACCACTACTACAATAAACCCTAACCAACCTGTCCCTTATTCTCAATTAATTAACACTAATTATTAAATCGGGCTCCACTATATGTCCTAAAACTGTTACCTAAAGACCCACATTGCTCTCTGTCTGCCAGATGGGAGACATAATGACTCAGTGTCCAGCACCCCTTCAGCATGAGTCAAATGTAATAGAAGCAGCCAGGAAAAAGAGGAGAAATTACTAGGACACACCAGTTTTCAGAGGAAAAGACATGGAGGCGTGGCTGCTATATATGCATCTGACCTATCGTTAATCACAGCTGTACATGGGTCTGGCTTAAATGTTTAATCACAGCTGTATATGGTCTAGCTTAAATGTCTAATCACTGCTGTATATGTACCTGGCTTTAACTACATCTATGTATGTATTTGGTATAACAGGTTCATCAATGTGTGCGGATGGCAGAATGGATTAAACAGAGTTGTAACTGTGGCAAACAGAATGGGTTAATTACTGCTCTCATGTTTTTGCAGTAAGAATTTAAAAACAAAGGTATCAATACAATGCAATATTCTTGTTATTGTGTGAGATGCAAAGCGATGAAGGCAATATCATTTTGTTTGACTTACCATAGCATGATTAATCCATTGTGGGATGACCTTATCGATGCCCTCGGGATAAACCAGCTCTCTGTCATAAGTGTACAATGCCCAGAAGGATAAAAACACAAACTGCAATACAACAATGATGAATATTTTATTTTCAAATAAATCCACACAGTAAAACATGTGCATATTGTGTGTGTGTGTGTGTGTGTGTGTGTGTAGGGTTCACTGCATCACATATTTCACTTCAAGGTGGACCTTTACATAAATAGTGATACAAGTTTATTAAGGTTGAATTTGCCCTGTATTATTTTAAGGGACACTAAAGTCAAAATTTAACTTTCATGATCCAGAACAGCTTTTATAGACTTTCCAATTGACTTCCATTCCATTACTGAAATGTGCACAGTTGTTTTATATTCACACTTTCTGAGGCAACAGCTACTACTGAGCATGTGCAAAATCTCATAGTGTATATGTATGAGTCTGTGATTAGCTGATGGCTGTCACATGGTACAGGGACCCAGCAAACTGAAGAATTTTTCTCAGAAAAAAACACATCATTTAAAATTTAAAGCTAGCGCTATTGCATTGTATTTTTATTATGCAACGGTTGATTATGTAATTGTACTGTATTTTATGGTTTTTAAGTTGACTCAGTTTTGTTAGTTTACGTCACACACTGTATTGCTGACACAGATTGAGGATAATTAATTTGGACAATACAGGAAATTATTCACTTTTTAGGATACAGAATATAATTAACATGTCCCAAAGGAGATTGAAACATTTGTCTTGGGTTGCTGATATCCTTGATCAGATAAGAATTGCCTGGTAGTTTGGTGCTGGACTGACCTTGTTAGATGGATCAGATTGAAATACTTCAGGAAAGTTCTCTGTGAAAAGCACAAATTGGCTAAAAGAAGCTACACCCAGGTGGTAACTGGGCCATAGAACAAGCCACTGAGCGCTCGTTCCTGGCAGATTGATTCTATTTCTGTTTGTATTTCTGTATTATTTTCTCAGATTCCTTCCTAATTATTGTGCTGGAATACAACACCATGAACCAGCAAGCTACTGCTATAAGATTTTCCATTCTAACTCCATTATTATAGTAGAGACAAATGCATTATAATTTACTATACATTGAAATGTGAGTTTTATTTACATTAATACTTTGGGCCTGATACTCTAAGGTATAAAGAAAGCTGACTCATACTTAGACCCCACTTACACCTAGATTACGAGTTTTGCGCTAAACAGGGTGCGAAAATAACGCCAAAAAACTGCGTTATTGCACTCTTCATAGCGCTGCCATTACGAGTTACTGAAAAGTCACCTTGTGCTGTGCAGTATGGTGCTCCCCGACATCGCTGACAATAATAAAAGTTATTACCCCTAATCGGCGGCCCCCCCGACATCGCCAAAATCTAAATAAAGTGATTAACCCCTAAACCTAAGTCTAAAAAAAAACCTAAGCTACCCATTGCCCCTAAAGGGGCATTTGTATGGGCATTACCCTTAAAGGGCATTCAGCTCTTTTACTGCCCTTAAAAGGGCATTCAGCTCTTTTACAAGCCCAAAGCCCTAATCTTAAAAAAAAACACCCCAAAAAAAAACAAGAAAAACCTAGCACTAACCCCAGAAAATCTACTGGGTTTCTGAAGTCCGGTCATCCATCCTCATCCAGGCAGCAAGAAGTCTTCATCCAGGCAGCGACACCATTATCCATCTCGGGGGCATCTTCTATCTTCATCCCGGTGGCACGGAGCGGACTATCCTGGACGTTGATGACATCCTGCGCAGAGTGTCCTCTTCATACCATCCCCGCTGTACACTGAAGTTGAATGCAAGGTACCCTTTTGAAATCCTGTTGGCTGTTCAAAACATCCAATAGGATTAGAGCTACTAAAATCCTATTGGCTGATTTGAACAGCCAATAGAATTTTTATTTTTATTTTGGGGGGCTGGTTGGGTGGCGGGTTTTACTGTTAGGGGGACTTTGTATTTTTTTTCTAGGTAAAAGAGCTATTTAACTTAGGGCAATGCCCTACAATAGACCCTTTTAAGGGCTATTTGTCACGCTGATCCTCGAGTTCTGGCGATGGGGTCATCCCCGGAAGTTTCTGGAAGTATACCCCGGATACAGTTGCCTACACTTCCGCAATGATCCTCACACCTTCCAGTCTCATCAGCCAAAGGTCACTTTTATCATTTCTTTATTGAAAGACAAGGCCCTAGCCTGGGTCGCTCCTCTTTTGGAACAGAGTGCTCAACTCCTGAACGATGCTGATGCCTTAATTTCTGCATTATCTTCCGTATTTGGTACCACTTCTACTGCAGAGTTTCTCTTGGATCTCCGCCAGAGCAATAGATCGAGTTTCGCACCTTGGCACATGAGACCAGTTGGGATGGCAGTGCTCTCAAAGTGGCCTTCAGGAGAGGTCTTCATGAGCGTTTCAAGGACGAGCTCATTTATCTTGATGTTCTATCTTCTTTGGATGAATTCATAACACTTTGTATCAGTCTGGATTCTCACTTTCAGGAGAGACAAGCTGAGAGAGATAGAACACACAGAATCCTTCCCTCTTGTCCTCCTATTCGTCCAGTCTCTAGACTATCCTCTACCCCTTCAGCACCTCCATTTACCTCTGAAGAGGAACCCATGGATCTCTCTTCACTTAAGCCCTCTGAATCTGAAAGACAGAGAAGAAGGAGACTGGTACTGTGGAGATTGGGAATTGTGGTTCTAATTCTGACCAACTCAAGAATTGTGATATACTGCTGGGAAAAGTCAACGCTTAAAGGATAACAGTGGGGTACCTCTAAGCATGGCCACTACTAAATCCCCTCACTCTTCTCGGATCCTGGTACCTGTTACCCTTACCTTTCTTTAGAATTCTGTCCATGCTCAGGCCTTTATTGCTTTAGGGGCAGCTGGAAATTTTCTGGATCACCGTTTCATGATTCATGCAGGGTTGCCTCTTCTTCAGAAAAAACAATATCTTAAAATAACTACTCTGGATGGCACTGCCCTTGGATCTGGTTTAATCCATTTCGAAGCAGCACCCCTAACCATAACTGTGGGAGTACAAAATACAGAACAATTTCATTTTGATGTCATTCATTCTCCTGCACAACCAGTTATCCTTGGTCTTCCTTGGCTACGTAAACACAATCTTCACTTCAACTGGACTGAGGGGCAGTTGGCTTTCTGGGGTAAATCCTGTTTTCACTCCTGCCTGGCCATGGTTACTCCGCTGCATCACGTCCCTATAGCCAGCCTTCAGACCCCTTCTAATCTTCCCTTAGTATATGCAGAATATAAAGATGTTTTTGAAAAGAAATCAGCTGATTTGCTGCCACCTCACTGTCCTTAAGACTGCAAAATTGACCTTTTTCCTGGAGCCCCACTTCCTAAAGGGAGGACTTATCCGCTCTCCAAAGCTGAAACCAAGACCATGGAGGAATATGAGTTTGATCAAGTTCAGATCCAGTTCCTTGGCTATGTTATCTCGAAGGAAGGTTTTGCCATGGATCCTACAGAGCTAACCACTGTTCTGGAATGGCCTCAACTCACCTCAATAACCCCTTAGTGACCACAGCACTTTTCAATTTTCTGACCGTTTGGGACCAGGGCTATTTTTACATTTCTGCAGTGTTTGTGTTTAGCTGTAATTTTCCTCTTACTCATTTACTGTACCCACACATATTATATATAGTTTTTCTCATCATTAAATGGATTTTTAAAAGATACCATTATTTTTATCATATCTTATAATTTACTATAAAAAAATGATAAAATATGATGAAATAATTTGAAAAAAACACACTTTTTTTAACTTTGACCCCCAAAATCTGTTACACATCTACAACCACCAAAAAACAACCATGCTAAACAGTTTCTAAATTTTGTCCTGAGTTTAGAAAATACCCAATGTTTCCATGTTCTTTGCTTTTTTTGCAAGTTATAGGGCAATAAATACAAGTAGCACTTTGCTATTTTCAAACCATTTTTCTTTAATTAGTTACATTGGAACAATGAGATCTGTCAGGAATCCCTAAATATCCCTTGACATTTATATATATATTTTTTAAATATATATTCTGCCTTGTAGGATCGCCCCTTAGCCCCCAATCATGAACCCCCCCAAACAGCTCTCTAACCCTTCCCCCTCTACCTATTTGCAGCCATCTTGGGTACTGGTAGCTGTCTGCCAGTACCCAGTTTGCCATATAATTAGCTGTTATTTTTTAAGTAAAAATAAAAAACACAATGTTTCTGTTGTGTAGCTGCCCCCCTCAATAACCTACCCCCACCCCCTCCCAGATCCCTTAGATACAATTTTCCTCCCTCGTCTCCCTCCTTACCTTAACAGTTTGTCTCATAGTGTAGCGTTCCCACCTGCTCAAGCATGCACGCTCCCGTCGCCCTCACATGATCCCGCCCCCCTCTGCCACTCTGTGGCCGATGCAGAGAGGGCCACAGAGTGGCTCTCTCTGCATCGGATGCCTACATTTTTTTATTGCAGGATGCCTCAATATCGAGGCATCACTGCAATAACATGAAAGTGACTGGAAACGATCAGGATCACTTCCACCTCTTGAAACCCCTGACGACGTACAGGGTACGTCATTGGTCGTTAACAACCATTTTTTGTAGGACGTACCCTGTACGTCATCGGTCGTTAAAGGGTTAAGGAAACTACAGAGATTCTTGGGGTTCTCCAACTATTATCGTAAGTTTATAAAGAACTTCTCCCAAATAGTTGCTCCACTCACTGAGCTGATTAATCGAAACAGAGACTGCAATAATTGGCCTCCTGTAGCTGTGGATGCTTTCTCATATCTGAAAAAGGTAATTTGTTCTGCTCCTGTGCTCTGCCATCCTGATCCTGACCTTTAGTTCACTTTAGAGGTTGATGCCTCCGAGATAGGAGCTGGTGCAGTCTTAACCCAAAGGGACTGTTTAACCTCCAAGTTCCACCCTGTAGCCTTTTTCTCAAAATGGTTCACTCCTACAGAAAGGAATTATGATGGGGAGAGAGTAAGCGCTAAAAAGCTTAAAAGGCTAGTAAAAGGTACATTTTAATACATATAAAAATTTACAAATGACAATGAGACGCATGGATCCATGTCTGACTTAACAAAAAAATATATAATAAACAAATCTAAAAATATCTAAAAATATCCAATGGAGTATAGCATGTGACGCTGACTTAGTGAGCCAGTGATGAGGAGTTAGAAGGACATGTACATTCAATAATATAAACAACCTAAGTGAGTGATTGAGTGCACACAATAGCTTTCAACAAAGAAAAATAGCATTCACAAAAAATAGTGTTCACAAAAATTGGCGTACATAAAAAATGTTCAAATGTTCAACCGGTTATATGTAAGTGAATCCAGTAGTGTTTCCTCCAAAGTGACGTGTAGAAATATAACGTGAAGTCAATAATAGTAGAATGTAAACGTTGAGTGGGTCAAATTATTGCGGTTCAGCTGCTAAATTAAAAAATTGTAAATCCGTGAGGTGTATAAAAATAAAAATAAAAATAACTTGTGAAAAAATCCACGTGGAAAACTTGAATTCAAATGATAAACAAAGGTCAAAAATCAAAAGACAAAAATCAAAAGACAAAAATATCAAAAGACAAAAATAGAAAATCAGTGATAATATTAAAAAGCACTAAAGATCTAGTGAAAACAAATCCTTAATTCAGATGTTAAAAATCCTTGGTAAGATCCATAACAAACAAATACATCGATAAAATACCTAAAAGGGAACAAAAGAGAAACAAATAGTGCAACACTGTATATGATATATAATATAGGTAATTAAAACCAAGCTCACCAGTATGCCAACGCGTTTCGGCCTAGACTAGGCCTTTCACAAGACTATACTGTATCAGAAAATCTGGGAGCTTTAAGTAGGGTCAGTGTTGAAATGATTGGTGCTGTTTTGGCGCCATTTTTAGAGGCACCTCCCTTTCCTGTTTCACCCATTGCATCTCTGAGAAATTTCCTATGTTATGTTTCCTGTTTCACCCATTGCATCTCTGGGATATTTCCTATGTTATGTTTCCTGTTTCACCCATTGCATCTCTGGGATATTTCCTATGTTATGTTTATGTTTTCCCATCTTAAAGGTTAATTGGTTCCTATTATTGCCACAAATTCTAGTATAAATCTAGATTTTCCTATTTATTTGTTTTTTATTTTCATTATTAGGTAATAGTAGCGTTTTGTCAATGTTGTTATTATTATATTCTGTGTTAACTCAGTTAGTTTTCTGGGCGGGTTTCCCCTTTCTTTGGGCTCAAATTGCTTATTTATTTACATGGACTGGTTCTCATTTATGAATTGCCCCTGTTAATGTCAAAAACTTAATTTCCAATGCGATCTTATTTTGAAAATTGCTATGACATCAAGGGCCCTCAAAGATAGGATCAGGGAACACATCCTATGCATAGAGAAAGGCAGAATAGATACCCCACTCTACAAGCATTTTGCAACTACCCACAAGGGGAATCTGAAAGATTTTAGTTATTTTGGGATACAGAAGGTCAAAAAAGACTGGAGAGGAGGAAACCATGAGCAAAAACTACTATTCAATGAGTCAAGATGGATATTTATGATGGACTGTCTATACCCTAGAGGTTTAAATCAGAAAGAAGACCTTGCACACCTGATCTCCATTAAATGACATCTATTAAATAACAACCACCATCCATCTCCGAGTGCTCAAATATGATATGACCTAAGTTAGAGAGATAGGATCCCAACATGCGACCGCTAAGTTGGTTACCCCACACAGTATCCCAACTAAATATTTACCTCCGCATTCATCACTATTTTCTATGTACCTATAAAGGGAGATCGAATACATGAAAGCTATAAACTAGAGTGGAAGTGAAAATCGAAAATACTAACCCTCTCCGTTTCCTATAAAAACCAAGGGAAATGTAAAAATTTAGAGTGGGCATAATACTTGTTCTGTATTACAAAATGTTAGTCGCTCATTAAAGAACAAAATCATATCAGAGAGAGAAACATAACATCAGGCATAGGACAATTTGGTCACAAAGATACATCAGCACCAATGAGTAAATATACAAGCATAAGTACATTTGTCAAGTAATTAACACCTGGCAATAGATCCATACACGGGAATAATAGACCTAAAGAATTGCGACAATGTCGTATTGAATACACCCAGCTTTGTCAAGCTGAACACATTCAGTTCGACAACTTTAAAATTGTCATATTCAACTAAAAAAGTATCATAGAAAAGAAAAAACCCTGTATTCATACACTGGTCTATACATAACAATCCAATGTAGGACTACTTAATGTGTGAAATGAAATATCATAATTTGAAGATTTTGTATCTTGTATCCTCTACCCCACGTCTGCCCCAAAGTCAAACAGAAGACATCACTTTGAGTGTATTTACGTCTGATCTTACACCAGCTGATTTCTGGTTAATGGTCACCTAAAGTCCTTTATATACACATGCAAATGTAATGAAACCCTCCCAATTAGATTTGAGCTTACACCTTCACTGTGAACAGATAGGAAGATCCTTGATCCCTCTTGAGACATTACAGTTTGTCATCCCACCATCGGCAGTGAGATACAGCATTAGGATGCAATAAACGTCTCACAATGTTAAGTTAGATAAACATTGCAGGTCTATACTTTATCAAGGTCATATATGACTCAATGGCTCCTTGAGAATACCCATAGGCTTTATTTTCAAAAGAACTAGAAGGAAGCAGTGAAACGGCTATCCATTACAAAAGTATGAACAAATAAAAGTAAATTGTAAAGCTATTCAATATTAGGATCCAAGAATGTGCCTAGAATTAAGAAAGTAAGTTTTATTAGGATCCAAGAATGTGCTTAGAATTAATATAGTGAGTTTTATTAGAAGCAGTTTTACTATAAGCAGTGACAGATCAGCATCGTAAGAAATTACATACATTATTCAAAGAATTGACTATTCCCAGTAACCGATTCTATTACATATTGGCACATTGACTCTGACATTATATGTTATAGACACATAGAGACAATGAGCCATAGTAAGATCGGGTAATACCGAATATCTGAGAAAGATCTGTAGTCCTAATAAGTGAGGGAACTACATATCCCATAAGTCAATGGGGAATATGATGCTGCACCTTTCCGGTCATATGATGCAGACCGGTGGACCAAAGAACTTCCGGTCACATGATAGAGACCGGTGAATCGAATAAACTATGTCTCCCAAAAGATAAAACGGAAGTTGATGCCGCGACACCAGGCCACTTCCGGTCATAGCAATTTTCAAAATAAGATCGCATTGGAAATTAAGTTTTTGACATCAACAGGGGCAATTCATAAATGAGAACCAGTCCATGTAAATAAATAAGCAATTTGAGCCCAAAGAAAGGGGAAACCCACCCAGAAAACTAACTGAGTTAACACAGAATATAATAATAACAACATTGACAAAACGCTACTATTACCTAATAATGAAAATAAAAAACAAATAAATAGGAAAATCTAGATTTATACTAGAATTTGTGGCAATAATAGGAACCAATTAACCTTTAAGATGGGAAAACATAAACATAACATAGGAAATATCTCAGAGATGCAATGGGTGAAACAGGAAACATAACATAGGAAATATCCCAGAGATGCAATGGGTGAAACAGGAAACATAACATAGGAAATATCCCAGAGATGCAATGGGTGAAACAGGAAAGGGAGGTGCCTCTAAAAATGGCGCCAAAACAGCACCAATCATTTCAACACTGACCCTACTTAAAGCTCCCAGATTTTCTGATACAGTATAGTCTTGAGAAAGGCCTAGTCTAGGCCGAAACGCGTTGGCATACTGGTGAGCTTGGTTTTAATTACCTATATTATATATCATATACAGTGTTGCACTATTTGTTTCTCTTTTGTTCCCTTTTAGGTATTTTATCGATGTATTTGTTTGTTATGGATCTTACCAAGGATTTTTAACATCTGAATTAAGGATTTGTTTTCACTAGATCTTTAGTGCTTTTTAATATTATCACTGATTTTCTATTTTTGTCTTTTGATATTTTTGTCTTTTGATTTTTTTCTTTTGATTTTTGACCTTTGTTTATCATTTGAATTCAAGTTTTCCACGTGGATTTTTTCACAAGTTATTTTTATTTTTATTTTTATACACTTCACGGATTTACAATTTTTTAATTTAGCAGCTGAACCGCAATAATTTGACCCACTCAACGTTTACATTCTACTATTATTGACTTCACGTTATATTTCTACACGTCACTTTGGAGGAAACACTACTGGATTCACTTACATATAACCGGTTGAACATTTGAACATTTTTTATGTACGCCAATTTTTGTGAACACTATTTTTTGTGAATGCTATTTTTCTTTTTTGTGAATGCTATTTTTCTTTGTTGAAAGCTATTGTGTGCACTCAATCACTCACTTAGGTTTTTTATATTATTGAATGTACATGTCCTTCTAACTCCTCATCACTGGCTCACTAAGTCAGCGTCACATGCTATACTCCATTGGATATTTTTAGATATTTTTAGATTTGTTTATTATATATTTTTTTGTTAAGTCAGACATGGATCCATGCGTCTGATTGCCATTTGTAAATTTTTATATGTATTAAAATGTACCTTTTACTAGCCTTTTAAGCTTTTTTGCGCTTACTCTCTCCCCATTTTAACTTTTGTATTGTTAGCCTACTAGGAGGCTATATAGTTAGTAAGCTTAAGGCCCTGGGTGTAGCGCTCGGTCCACTTCTCCTGTTCTTATAGAAAGGAATTATGATGTGGGTAATCGTGAACTCTTAGTCATTAAGATGGCCCTAACTGAATGGCGTCATTGGCTAGAGGGTGCCGCCAACCCCATTCAGATTCTCACTGACTACAAGAATCTGACATACCTAGAGACTGCTTATCAACTCAATCCTCGACAGGCCAGGTGGCCCTATTTTTTTCCTGTTTTAACTTTATAGTCTCTTACCTTCCTGGCACCAAGAATAAAAAGGCTGATGCCCTTTCCTGTCAGTTTCCTCAGTCTAGTGACTCTTCTAAAGCTCCTATCGAACACATCATACCTCCCTCCTGTGTGGTTGCTCATCTTAACACTTCTTTTCTTCAAAGACTGCAACGTGCCCAGTCAAGAAAACCTTATGAAGCCCCTGCGTCTCCTGAAATCCTTTATGTTCCTCCAAACCTTTGCTCTCCTGTGCTCATGATAGAAAGCTGTCAGGTCATCCTGGTTTTACAAGAACCTTCAAACTCCTTTCCCAAGACGTGTGGTGGCCTACCATGAAATCGGACTCTCAGGATTATGTCAAGGCTTGTCAGACTTGTGCTGTTAATAAGATCCCCCCCCCCCGTTCCCTACCTCATGGCCTACTTCAACCATTGTCCACACCTAAACAATCATGGACACACATAGCCATGGATTTTGTTGTAGATCTCCCTCCTTCTGACCATCATACAGTCATCTGGGTTGTGGTGGATCGATTCTCCAAATTTGCTCATTTTGTACCTTTACCTAAGTTATCTACAGCCCAAGAATTGTCCACTCTTTTTCTGTTACACGTGGTACGGCTCCATGGTATACCCGTAAATATTGTCTCTGAGACACTGGCCCTCAATTTATTTCTATCTTTTGAAGAAGCTTTTGCAAATTGCTTGGAACCACTGTTTATTTGTCCTCTGGTGATCAACCCCAGAGTAACGGGCAGATGGAAAGGACCAATCAGGATCTTGAAGCTTATCGCAGAGCATATGTCAATTCACAGCATACCAATTGATCTGGCTTGTTACCCCTAGCTGAACTGGCAAAGAACACTGATTGGCATTCTTCTCTACGATGCTCTCCTTTCCAGGCTGTTTATCAACCTCGTGTTTTTCCTCTTTCTGCTCACTGACCTCACTACCCATTGGCAACGAATACGCTCTGTTACACTCAACCATCTCCATATACAAGAGGTTTGTCGATCATCATCAAGCTCATATTCATACCTTTTCTGCAGGTGATCGTGTCTGGGTCTCTACCCGACATATCCGCTTACGACAACCTTGTCACAAATTAGGACCTCAGTACATTGGTCCTTATAAAGTCCTCAAAAGACTTTCTCCTGTTGCCTACAGAGAGGCCTTGCCTAAGACCTTGCACATTCATCTGGTCTTTCACGTCTACCCACTCAAACCCTACATTACGAGTAAATATACTCGACTCAGACATCCTCCTTCTCCACTCATGATTCAAGGGGAACTGGAGTATAAGGTTGCTAGGATCCTGGACTCCAGAGTTAAACACAGGCGGCTCCAATACCTCGTTCACTGGAAGGTTTACTCTGTGGCAGATCGTTCCTGGGTCCATGCCTGTGATCAGCATGCTCCATCTTTGGTCTCCAAATTCCATGCTGCTCATCCTTTGAAATCGACTCTGGTTCCCGGAGGGAACCCTTGAGTGGGGGCTATGTCATGCCGCTCCTTGGGTTCTGGCCGCCACTCTGATCCGTTGTCATGGCCATTGTCATGGACGCTGCGGTTGCTTCAGGTGCACGGCGATGACGTCATTGCCACATGCCCTGTCTTTCCTGATGCCGGTCCGGATCTCACCTGTGCTCACCTTGGCTTGAATCCTGCACCTATGTAAGTACCTCAGTTGCTCTCATCTTTGCCCAAGTATAGGTGTTACTGTGTGTGCTCCTAGGTGCTTTATTACATGTATTTGTCACGCTTGGCCGCTGGGAAGCTCTGGCGGTCCTCTCTGTGTGCTTGATTGGCAGGTAGTCTGAGCCGCCCCTTCCTGATGATGTCACTACCAGGCTTTTTATTCCGGGCTTCCTGTTTCTTCAGTGCCCGTTTGTTTGCTCCTCTTTGTGGCTCCTGTGAGGACTTCGCTGTGGAAACTCTCTAACTGCTGATTTTCTGTTGCCAAACTCTGCAAAGACTGACTATGCTGGGTTAACCCTCAAACTTCCTGATAACCTGTTGCCAAACACTGCAAGTACTGTTTATTCTGTGAATCTCTCAAACTGCATGTTAACCTGTTGCCAAACTCTGCAAGTACTGTTTATTCAGTGTAACCCTCAAACTTCCTGATAACCTGTTGCCAAACACTGCAAGTACTGTTTATTCTGTGAAACTCTCAAACTGCATGTTTACCTGTTGCCAACCTCTGTAAGTACTGTTTATTCAGTGTAAACCTTCAAACTGTTTGATATCCTGTTGCAAAACACTGCAAGTACTGTTTATTCTGTGAAACTCTCAAACTGCATGTTAAGCTGTTGCCAAACTCTGCAAGTACTGTTTATTCATTGTAAACATTCAAAGTGCTTGATATCCTGTTGCCAAATACTGCAACTACTGTTTATTCTGTGAAACTTTCAAACTGCATGTTAACCTGTTGCCAAACTCTGCAAGTACTGTTTATTCAGTGTAAACCTTCAAACTGCATGTTAACCTGTTGCCAAACTCTGCAAGTACTGTTTATTCAGTGTAAACCTTCAAACTGCATGATAACCTGTTGCCAATCTCTGCAAGTACTGATTAATCTGTGTTAACCTTCAAACTACCTGATATCCTGTTGTCTAACTCTGCAAGTACTGACTATTCAGTATTAACCTTCAAACTGCCTGATAACCTGTTGCCAAACTCTGCAAGGACTGACTACACAGTGTTAACCCTCAAACTGCCTGATAACAAGATACCTACTCCTGCATTATTAACTGTTTCTTGTTTTACCCTTCCTCTGTCTGAGTATAAGTGGACTATCCCTGCTCTCCTGATTCTGTGGAAGACATTTCCTGAAACCAGTTCCTTACTCAGAAGTCTATTTGGCTGCTATCTTGAATTACTTTGGACTCAGGCTAACTCTGCTCCATATCGTGAGTACATTGGTTTTTAGAGGTTGTCGTGGGGTCACGTCCTGGATTAAACTCAGAGTGCAAGGGTGTTGTTTAAGTTCACCCTAGCATTTGGGTCTTCTTCTGGACATTTCCTAACCTGACAGTATTGCTGGATTGTTTTATCGTTATTGAACTCTGCCTGCCTGACCACTCTTCCTGTTTAACCCTTGAATTGCTGGATTGCCTTATCATTACTGAACTCTGCCTGTCTGACCACTCTGCCTGTTTAATCCTTGAATTGCTAGATTGCCTAATTATTACTGATCTCTGCATGTCTGACCTTTCTATTGGTTTACCCCTGAACTGCTAAACTGCTGAATTACCTTTTGTTGCTGACCTCTGCCTGTTCCTGACCATTCTATTGGTTCATCCCTGAACTGCTAAACTGCGGGATTACTTTTTGTTGCTGATCTCTGTCTGTTCCTGAATCCTGACCATTCTTTTGGTTTACCCTTTAACTGCTAAACTGCTGGATTACCTTTTTGTTGCCGACCTCTGCCTGTTCCTGACCATTCTATTGGTTTACCCCTGAACTGCTATACTGCTAGATGGCCTTTCTGTTGCTGAACTCTGCCAGTCTCTGACCATTCTCTGCCTTAATCTTATTCCCGTGAAGGACTACCCTATCTACCGTGAGCACTGCTTACCTCATTTCTTAAACTCAATTTGTTCTATGATATTTCCTTATCCTTGCACTGGACGCTGGGATAAGAAGACTACTGGCCAAGTTTGGTCTGATAGGGAACTATCCCACAAGCATCACACTATTGGTAGTTTATTGTAGGTTAGGGGGTGTTTTTATTTTGGGGTTTTATTTTTTATTTTTTTAGGGCTATTAGATTAGGTGTAATTGTTTTTATTTTTGATAATTTCGTTTATTATTTTTTGTAATCTTAGAGTTTTTTATTTTTCATAATTTTACTGTGATTTTTTCGTAGTATTAGTTTTTTTAAATTTCTAATTTAGGTTTTTAATTTTTTGGTAGTGTTAGGTTTTTTTAAACATGTAATTTAGGATTTTTAATTAGTAGTTTTTTTTTATTTTATTAGAATAGTTATGTTAGGTTAATTTATAATTTAAACTTAGTTTTTTTTTATTTCACAGGTAAGTTTTTATTTATTTAAAGATAGTTATATTGTAATTTTAATTTAAAATTAGGGGGTGTTAGGTTTAGGGGTTAATAGTTTAATTTAGTGTTTTGCGATGTGGGTGACCGGTGGTTTAGGGGTTAATAGGTTTAGTTTAGCAGTTAAGATATGGGGGGCCAGCAGTTTAGGGGTTAATAGGTTTATTTAATAGTTGCCATGTGGGTGGGCGGCCGATTAGGGGTTAATAAGTTTAATATAGTGTTTGCAATGCGGGAGGGTAGTGGTTTAGGGGTTAATAGGTAGTTTATGGGTGTTAGTGTACTTTGTAACAGTTTAGTTATGAGTTTTGTGAAATATTTTTGTTTCGCAAAATCCATAACTACTGCTCTCAGATGGCGGAATGGATCGTGTTGGAATAGGCTGTAACACAAGCATTTTAGCCGGACCGCGCAACCTGTAATATGGTGCTATGGAAAATCCCGCAATCAAACGTCATTTTTTTGAGCGCGGAATGGACATTGCGTTACAATCTAAAATGCTTGCGATATAGCTATACCGCCGCAACTCGTAATATGCATTCCTGGCCATTCTGGTGCAATAGCCATTTTTTATTACGAGTCTTGAAGGTTTAGGGGTTAATATGTTTATTATAGTGGCAGCGACATTGGGGGCGGCAGATTAGGGGTTAATAAGTGTAGGTAGGTTGCGGCCACATTGGGGGAGGCAGATTAGGGGTTAATAAATATAATGTAGGTGTCGGCGATGTTGGGGGCAGCAGATTAGGGGTTCATAAGTATATTGTAGGTGGCGGCTGTGTCTGGAGCGGCAGATTAGGGGTTAATAAATATAATGCAGGTGTCGGCGATATTGTGGGCGGCAGATTAGGGGTTAATAAGTCTAAGATTAGGGGTGTTTAGACTCGGGGTTCATGTTAGGGTGTTAGGTGTAAACATAAATTTTATTTCCCCATAGGAATCAATGGGGCTGCGTTACTGAGTTTTAAGCTGCTGTTTTGCAGGTGTTAGACTTTTTTTCAGCCGGCTCTCCCTATTGATTCCTATGGGGAAATCATGCACGTACGACCAGCTCACCGCTGACTTAAGCAGCGCTGGTATTGAAGTGCGGTAAGGAGCTCAATTTTGCTCAACGCTCACTTCTTGCCTTTTAAAGCCGGGTTTGTAAAATCCTGTAATACCAGCGCTGTAGGTAAGTGAGCAGTGAGACAAAACTGCTTGTTAGCACCGCACAGCTCATAACGAAAAACACGTAATCTAACCTTTGTAATCTAGTCGTTAGTTCTCTAATAAAAGGGAGCCAAACCTCAGATTTTTGCCTTGCTAATTAATGGAAATTAGATTGGCTAGAATACATTTTCAAAATAATTCTTACCATTTACTAAATAATGATATATAAATATAGACAATTGTACTTAAACATAACTATATATAATTGATTTTAAATGTTATGGTAAGGGCCACCAGAGAAAAGCCAACAAAGTACTGTGAGCAAATCTTGAAGATCAAAGTATATGAGGTTCATGATAACTCATCAGTTCAGACCTTTTTCTTGTTAAGTCTTGGAACAACAATGTGTCGCCACCTAAGTAGGTTATCCATCAGGCCAATGTAACAATGAGTCAATATTTGAGTGAATAGGTAATTGAATATATTTGATGGGCTTCACATCAATAATTGCACAACTCACTGATTAAGTTCAGCAATAAATGATGCAGTTTAATTAATGCTCAGTAAATGTACATTGGCTCCTTGTAACTAATATATTGGCTGTTGTCAGTGAAAATAAAATATTTCAAGTCTAACAAAGCATTTTCCAAGCCTTTTTGTTGCTGGTAATTTGCCTCTTTTTATAATCAAGACTACATTTGTACCTAATGGGACATTTTAAGGTAAGTAAAAGCTGGCACTTATTTTATTTGTACGTGTTCAGAATGTGAAATATAGCTAATGAATAGACTGAAGGGATTTATACATTTGTGGTGTTTGGTACCTGCTAAATATTTGACATCAGGATTCATGTGTTTACCATATATTCTAATGGGGGACTCATAGAAAATGTGTTTGTAGCTCCATTATTGATACAAATATTATTATGTCAATCCGCCACCACGCCACTGCTCGCTATGGCTGTTGCCATAGACACGGGGGTGGCGACTCGTTGCTATGGCTGTTGCCATAGATGCAGAAGGTGGTGCAGAGCATGCGTCAATGACATCATTGCCACACACTGTTTCTTTCTCCTGGATGCCGCTCTGATTATAACTGTGTGTCCTTCTTGACGCCAATATGCACCTATGTAAGTACTCCATTTACCTTACATCACTGCACAAGTATAGGTGTTACTGTGTGTGCTCCTGGGTGCTATTATCTGTTTGTGCTGGATTGTTATTAAGTTACTGAACTCTGCATGTCTGACTACTCTGCTTGCTTAACCCCTGAAATGCTGGATTGCTATTACGTTACTGAACTCTGCCTGTCTGACTACTCTGCTTGCTTAACCCCTAAAGTACTGGATTGCCATAATGTTGCGAAACTGCCTGTCTGACTATTCTGTGTGCTTAACCCCTAAACTACTGGATTGCTATACTGTTGCTGAACTCTGCCTGTCTGATCACTCTGCCTGCTTGACTATTGAATTGCTATACTGTTACCAAACTCTGCCTGCCTGACCATTCTATTGGTTTATCCCTAAACTGTTATATTACTGGATTGGCTTTTTTGCTGACTCCTGCCTGTTTCCGGTCCTTCTATTGGTTTATCCCTGAACTGCCATACCTCTGGATTTCCTTCCTGTTGCCGCTATAGACTACCCTGCCTATTGTGAGTACCGCTTACCTCATTTTAAAACTTTCTCTGCTCTGGGATATTTCCTATCTTTTCAGCTTGACGTCAGGATAAGAAGACTACTGGCCAAGTTTGATCTGATAGTGGAATATCCCACGAGCATTACAGATTATGCATGGAGTGCTAAAACACGGTTGTAGGAAATACTGCTTCAAATGAAGAAGTGGAAGACAATGGATATGGTTAAATGCTTCTTTTGAATCACAAGGGAACAATGATATATCATACATTTGAAAAAGTGTTTATGTCTAAATATTTCAATTACATTTGGGAAAGAAGAGTATCTACCTGTTTATTGCATTTCTATAATTGGTGAACATGTTCCTGATATTACCTAGCTAGTTATCTACACAAAATGGGGAGAAAGCTTGATACAGAAGAGTAGATAGGTTTGTTAGACAAGAATCCAGGTATTGTGGCACTTTTTTGTGTGTAAACATGTGTGTA
Source organism: Bombina bombina (assembly GCF_027579735.1). Lineage (NCBI taxonomy): Eukaryota > Metazoa > Chordata > Amphibia > Anura > Bombinatoridae > Bombina > Bombina bombina. The sequence goes on from NC_069503.1 coordinate 715,969,227, forward strand.
AACATGATAAATCCACCCCCAGCAGAACTTACGTCATAGTGTTCTGCATTTTAATACTACTAGCCAAGCTCTTCCTATGTTGAATAATTTGATTAAATGTATTGATTAAATCATTTTAATAATGTGTTCTTTTCAGTTCTCAACAATACTTTTATTTAGGTTTTCTCAAAATAGTTCCTTGTATTATACACATTTTAAAATATATTAAAATAGAAATAGAATAAGGAAAGATATTTGGGCCATATGATGCTTATCCCAAAGTGTACAATGGTAAGTAAGATAAAGACAAAGGCCTAGATTTAGAGTTGGGCGGTAGCCGTCAAAACCAGCGTTAGAGGCTCCTAACGCTGGTTTTGGGCTACCGCTGGTATTTGGAGTCAGTCAGGAAAGGGTCTAACGCTCACTTTGCAGCCGTGACTTTTCCATACCGCAGATCCCCCTACGCCATTTGCATATCCTATCTTTTCAATGGGATCTTTCTAACGCCGGTATTTAGAGTCGTGGCTGAAGTGAGCGTTAGAAATCTAACGACAAAACTCCAGCCGCAGAAAAAAGTCAGTAGTTAAGAGCTTTCTGGGCTAACGCCGGTTCATAAAGCTCTTAACTACTGTGCTCTAAAGTACACTAACACCCATAAACTACCTATGTACCCCTAAACCGAGGTCCCCCCACATCGCCGCCACTCTATTAATTTTTTTTAACCCCTAATCTGCCGCTCCGTACACCGCCGCCAGCTACGTTATCCCTATGTACCCCTAATCTGCTGCCCCTAACATCGCCGACCCCATATTATATTTATTAACCCCTAATCTGCCGCCCCCGCTATCGCTGACACCTGCATATTTTTTTAACCCCTAATCTGCCGCTCCGTACACCGCCGCAACCTACATTATCCCTATGTACCCCTAATCTGCTGCCCCTAACACAGCCGACCCCTATATTATATTTATTAACCCCTAATCTGCCGCCCCAACGTCGCCTCTACCTACCTACAATAATTAACCCCTAATCTGCTGACCAGACCACACCGCTACTATAATAAATGTATTAACCCCTAAAGCTAAGTCTAACTCTAACCCTAACACCCCCCTAACTTAAATATAATTTAAATCTAACAAAATAAATTAACTATTATTAAATAAATTATTCCTATTTAAATCTAAATACTTACCTGTAAAATAAACCCTAATATAGCTACAATATAAATTATAATTATATTGTAGCTATTTTAGGATTAATATTTATTTTACAGGCAACTTTGTAATTATATTAACCAGGTACAATAGCTATTAAATAGTTAATAACTATTTAATAGTTACCTAGTTAAAATAATTACAAAATTACCTGTAAAATAAATCCTAACCTAAGTTACAATTAAACCTAACACTACACTATCAATAAATTAATTAAATACAATACCTATAATTATCTACAATTAAACCTAACACTAAACTATCAATAAATTAATTAAATACAATACCTACAAATAAATACAATGAAATAAACTAACTAAAGTACAAAAAATAAAAAAGAACTAAGTTACAAAAAATAAAAAAATATTTACAAACATTAGAAAAATATTACAACAATTTTAAACTAATTACACCTACTCTAAGCCCCCTAATAAAATAACAAAGCCCCCCAAAATAAAAAAATGCCCTACCCTATTCTAAATTAAAAAAGTTCAAAGCTCTTTTACCTTACCAGCCCTGAAAAGGGCCCTTTGCGGGGCATGCCCCAAAGAATTCAGCTCTTTTGCCTGTAAAAAAAAACATACAATACCCCCCCCCCCCAACATTACAACCCACCACCCACATACCCCTAATCTAACCCAAACCCCCCTTAAATAAACCTAACACTAAGCCCCTGAAGATCTTCCTACCTTATCTTCACCACGCCGGGTTCACCGATCGATCTAGAAGAGCTCCTCCGATGTCTTGATCCAAGCCCAAGCGGGGGGCTGAAGATGTCCATGATCCGACTGAAGTCTTCATCCAAGCGGGAGCTGAAGAGGTCCATGATCCGGCTGAAGTCTTCTATCAAGCGGCATCTTCAATCTACTTTCTTCCGGATCCATGTTCATCCCGCGGACGCGGAACATCCATCTTCACCGACGACTTCCCGACGAATGACGGTTCCTTTAAGGGACATCATCCAAGATGGCGTCCCTCGAATTCCGATTGGCTGATAGGATTCTATCAGCCAATCGGAATTAAGGTAAGAAAATTCTGATTGGCTGATGGAATCAGCCAATCAGAATCAAGTTCAATCCGATTGGCTGATCCAATAAGCCAATCAGATTGAGCTCGCATTCTATTGGCTGTTCCGATCAAAAACAACTAGATGAGACTCTGGAACAGTTGAGTACAGAATTATCAAATAATAAATTTAAGAAATATGGAAGAGACACTAAAGATTATGAGCTGGGAATTGTTTATAGCTGGAACATGGAAAGGAGGATACAGAGAAGAAAACAGAAATCTGGAAACTTGGATAAAAGCAAGAATAAAAATCAAAAAAAGGTTACCTTTTCAAGTTTTGAAAATACTACTGGCTCAAGTGATACCAATTATATCTCAACTACTACCACAGGGACTTCAATATTGGCCATACCTACTACCTCTATGCCCATTAAGAAGACCACAACAACTGAAGTTGAAATGGGGGCAAAGCCAAAAAACGGGGCAATCATGGCAGAAGCTGTGAAAGAGAAAGTAAAAGGGACAATAAAAACAACAAGAGAAGACACAGAGAAGGAACCACCTATACCAAGATATCCAAGTCGCAAAACCAATTGGAAGAAAAAGAAGAACAACAAAGACAACAACTGATTAATTTATCTTCTATTGTGTTAGAGTGTAATGATATTGCAGTTTTGTCTAAGGGATTAGGTTTCTCACCAACTAGAGATTTCAATCTTTTTGATACTTTGTTGGATATCAATAAGTTTATACGTAAGGTAACTTTGGCCAAACACTTTAAGAATTCTACAGAGGTAGCCTCACCCTGTGCTGAACTTGGGAACAGTCAGATCATTAATGATAATTGTAATTTTGAAGATCTGTGTGATATTGTTTCCCTTTGTGATATACAGGGCGATAACACCCAATTAAATGGCCTTGTTAGACAACAAAGAATCAAAAATAAAAGTGTTAGTACTTTTTATCCTGTTAATGCACGGAATGATGTGATAGAACTGTTTCATTCTATTTTGGAACAGGATTTAATGGAATTATCAGTAAAAACTACAGAGAACAGAAATAAAGGACTGCATAATAATTTAAGTAACATAGTAGATAAGGTTGAAAAAAGACTGAAGTCCATCGCGTTCAACCTATACAAATCTAAAATACTTACAAAAAGCTCCAGTTAAGCTTAAATAACCCCATTAAAATGTGACCCATTTAATACTAGCAATCATATCCATGAATTTTGTTTATATACAGAAATGTATCCAGACTATTTTTAAATGTATCTATGGTATTGGCATTCACTACCTCCTTTGGTAATGAGTTCCACAATTTTATTACTAAGTAAGAAAGAAATCACAGCATTAGATAAACTCGCTAATAATCCTGACATAGTGATAGTCAATTCAGATAAGGGAGGTTCAATTGTTATTTTAGATAAAATAGATTATCTAAAAGAGGCATATAGACAGTTGGAAGATTTACATACTTACAAGAAACTCACATTTAACCCTACCATCAAATTTCAGAGGGAGCTAAAACATCTACTAGACTTAGGGTCTGAGAATGCTATACTAACGATGAAAACTATTGAATATATATTTGTTGAACATCCTAGAGTACCGATTTTCAAATATCTGCCCAAAGTACATAAATCACTAACCAATCCCCCAGGGAGACCGATTATTTCAGCTATTGGCTCCCTGGGGGAAAGATTAGGAGAATGGGTTGATGCACAGTTGCAGCCAATTGTGCAATCTTTGCCAGGCTTTCTCAGAGATACTAAACATCTGCTTAGACTAACACAAAATTTTGTTTGGGATAAGAATTACCATTTCATAACTATTGATGCAATCTCTTTGTATTCTTGCATCCCTCATGAACTAGGGATCAACTCTGTAAAGAGAATGCTTGAAAGATACTCAGGATATGATCATAAGCTGATAGATTATATTTTACAGGCTATTTCATTTTTGCTCTATCATAACTATTTTGTTTTCAATGGGGAGTTTTTCTTTCAGTTGAGAGGAACAGCGATGGGGGCAAAATTTGCCCCCTCTTATGCGAATCTGTTTTTGGCGGATTTCGAGCTAATCAAAGTTTTTGGAGAAGAAAACAGGTTTAAACATTGCATCAAAATGTACACACGGTACATCGATGATATTTTGGTAGTTTGGGGGGGCACTGGTGACGAATTGACAGATTTTGTTGGTGATTTGAATGATAACAATGTCAATCTTGGTTTCACCTATAGTGCCTCACAAAATTCCATACCGTATCTTGATGTACTTTTAGGCCATGATGATCAGGCTATGGTAACTGAAGTATTTAGAAAAGAAATCTCTGGCAATACCATCTTACGTGCTGATTCCTTACATCCCAAACATCTGAAAAAGGGTATACCAAAGGGACAGTATATTAGATTGAGGCGTAATTGTACCAGTTTAGAAAGCTATTGGAAGCATGCCAATAGTCTAACCACACGTCTAACTGAGAGGGGCTATGATCAAGGTAGTCTTAAGAAACTGTCCTCTATGGTAGCAGGTTTTGATAGAACTAAATTATTGAAAGATAAGGAACACAACTCAGAAACAGTGACTAATCAAAGAGGGTTGCAATTTATAACTAAATATAGTTTACAATTTAATGATATCTGTAATATTATCAGAAAGAGGTTACCTCTATTAGAGAGGGATGAGGATTTGAGGTTGATCCCTAAAAATTGTAAATTTATTTCCTGCAGATCAGATACTATTGGAGACAAAATTAATAAAAACTTTAGCTCCAGTTCAGGAGATAGGAATACTACTACTAGCTCTTGGCTACCAGGTAGAATAGGTTTCTACAAATGTGGAGGTAGACCTTGTAAAAGCTGTGAATATGCACTAGTGGGTGAGACGTTTACCTCTAGTAACACAGGCAAAATCTATAAGATACGTGAGCGTATTAATTGTAAATCTGACTTCATTATTTACTTGATCACATGTACCTGCTGTAATTTTCAATATGTGGGACTCACCTCTAGAAATCTTAAGGACAGGATCAGGGAACATTTGTTGTCACTTGAGGTGGAAGAACCAAAAACACCGGTGGCTAAACATTTTTTCAATCATGATAATAAGTTTAATAATTTCAGGTTCCAAGGAATAGAACAGGTTAAACTTGGATTGAGGGGTGGAGACAGATAAAAAGCTCTTAGCAAAAGAGAAGTATTTTGGATTTATACACTTAGAACTGGAAGTCCACTAGGTATAAACAAAATCAGCGATCTCAAACTTTTTATTGATAGATAAATGTGGCCTAGGTTACATACTTTATGATAGTCAGAGTTACCATTCTGGTAACTTATGTTCTTTATCCTGTCTGTCATGACTATAATGTTATTTAGATCTGTTATGTTGGAATTTAGGTCATTGGCAATTATTGTTCTGCTCTGTTTGGTATTTGTTGGTAGATATTTGATAGGTATTCATTGGCTATTTATATTATTTCTACTATGCATATATAGAAGAGGAAAATAATAATAATTTTGCAATTGGAAATCAATGAAATTTAACTTTCATTATTTGCTCTTCAACAAATGTTAAAGATAGAACGATTCAGAATAGTTATGATCACAATTATGTCTTTCGCCACTGGGTGTCCAGTTGAACACAGTTCATAGCAGTTAGCTTAGGGTCCTGTGCTGCTCTTGGTTGCCTCCAATAGCTTTCTATGTAGTCAGTTTGCATTTAACTTTTATATTGATTAAGCTACTTTTATTGCGGCTGACATGAGCAGCGATACTGGCTATATGCTAGGAAAGGTGAAGTGAAACATTTCTACACTTATTTGTTTTCAATCTATTTAAAGATATGGTCCCAAGCTATAGTAATGTCTTAACTTTTAAGAAAACTAATTTTGTTTTTAAATAAGAGTGTGCTTTTTATCTTTATCTGTTATACATACTGTTGGATAAAGTAAACATGGAGTTAATGTATGTGTCTCCATTTGAACGTGTTCATTGGTTCTTGTGTGAGACACATCCCAGATTTAACAGCTGTGTTTAGCGCTCTATCCTGTGTGCTGTGCCTTTGTACGATTTTAATGCAAGTATAATAAAGTCTACCTTTTATGGATGCTTTCTCTCCCTGCCTTTCTTTACCGGTACTGTGAAAGTGTGTGATATTGTTGTTTGTTCCTTGGATGGAAGAATAGGGGTATTGGAGAGCCCTAACAGCACCGGAGAAGTAGCAGCAGTTCACCTGCGTTACGTAGCAGGTGATTTACCTAGGCGGCATAGGTGTTTTTCTACCGACAACATTGTGTATGTACAACAAGCCACACGCTTTCACTGTGGCAGCGTGGAAGAGACTTTCTCAACAGTCGGTGTGATCTACTGTGCGGTGAGCCCTAGTGATTTACAGTACTATAATTGTGTACACTCATTCAGCATATACTTGGTGATATCCGCGAATGAGGGATTCCTGTGTGGAGTTGTTTTCACCAAGTGATTTATATTTCACTACAACAAATATATTGTCTGCAAGTACCTTTACAAAGTTAATATAGAATTAATAAGTGTAAGGTTAGGGGTGTTTAGACTCGGGGTTCATGTTAGGGTGTTAGGTGCAGACTTAGGAAGTGTTTTCCCATAAGAAACAATGAGGCTGCGTTAGGAGCTGAACGCTGCTTTTTTGCAGGTGTTAGGTTTTTTTTCAGCTCAAACGACCCCATTGTTTCCTATGGGGAAATCATGCACGAGCACGTTTTTGAAGCTGGCCGCGTCCGTAAGCAACGCTGGTATTCAGAGTTGCAGTGGCGGTAAATATGCTCTACGCTCCCTTTTTGGAGCCTAACGCAGCCCTTCTGTGAACTCTAAATACCAGCGGTATTTAAAAGGTGCAGGAGAAAAAAAGCCAGTGTTAGATACACGGGTCGTTACCGACAAAACTCTAAATCTAGCCGAAAATCAATTAGCTTTCCTACTTAACAAAACAATTTACTAAATACACACATATAAATATATATATATATATATTTATATATATAACAACAATTCAAATTATGGGGAGGCGAAAAGTGAGTTTAAAATCCTCTACTAAATACAAAATGTAGAGAAAATAACTCATTGTGTAAACCATTTACAAATCTAGACAAGTCAGAAGACTTGCTTTTCCCACAGAAACTCTCTGATTACATAGTTTTCAATGCAGCAAAGGATTCTGGGTGATATATGCAAATGAGGTTCACAATGACTGCTTTTTAAGGCAGACTTCCCTTTACGCCATATTTCAAAAAAATAGCAGGGTGGTTAAAGAATCCACGGCAGGTGGATTCTTTCACCACCATGCCATTTTTGGAAATTACCTGGATGCAGCATAGGCAAACCAGAAGCCTTAAAAAAACATGCATCTGCCCGCACTAAATAACTACAAAACACGTAACCACCCGCACGAAGTATAACAAAAAAAAACTAACCTCCCGCACAAAGTTTTAACAAACACCTAAACACCCCCAATCTAATACTAAACTACCAATAACCCTTAAAAGGGCCTTTTGTAGGGCATTACCCTAAGTTAAACAGCTCTTTTACCTCTAAAAAATACTAAGTCCACCCTAACAGTAACCCCCCCCACCCAACTAACCCCCCAAAATAAAAATAAACTAACACTAAAAAAAACTAAACTACCCATTGCCCCTAAAGTGACATTTGTATGGACAGTGCCCTTAAAAGGGCATTCAGCTCTTTTACTGCCCTTAAAAAGGCAATCAGCTCTTTTTCAGGCCCCAAAAAACCCTAATCTTAAAAAAAAACACACAAAAATTAAAATAAAAAAGCCTAAACCTAAGCTTCAAATAGGTACTCACTGTTCCTGAAGTCCAGCGGAGAAGGTCTTCTTCCAGACGGATCCATCATTTTCCACTTCTTTATTAGAGTTTGAACACTGCTGATTTGCATTATCAATTCCTTGGATATCTTTTTATATCCCTTTCCTGTTTTATACAGTTCAACTACCTTTTCCCGCAGATCCTTTGACAATTCTTTTGCTTTCCCCATGACTCAGAATCCAGAATCGTTAGTGCAGCTCTGGATGCAAGATGCAAGGGTCTGTCAGGAGTCCAGAAACTCATTGACCATTTATACACACACACTAATTACAAGCAAACAGATCACAGGTGAGGATGGTTACCTTTAAAAGCCATTCAAACACCTTTGTGTTGTGTGCATGTTATCAGGCCAAAATCACCAGGGTATGTAAACTTTTGATCAGGGTCATTTGGGTAGTTTCTGTTGTCATTATGATTTAAAAAGAGTAAACACAGTTGATTGATAGTGAATGGCTTCCGCCAAACACTAACCATAAGTGAAAGAAAAGTTTTTGTGTTATCATTCATATTCTTCGAAAAATAGCCAAGAAATCATAAATTCTGCCAGGGTATGTAAACTTATGAGCACAACTGTGTGTATATATATATATATAAAGGGCCGCCATCAGGGGGTGACAGGGGTGACTCCTGTCAGGGGCCAAATGGGCCAGGGGGGCCCCATGAGGCAAGAACTTAAAAAAAAAAATTTTTTGGCAGCCACCAGTGGGTACTACAGCAGAGTGCTAATTGAGCATGGGAAATGTTATTACAAGCAGTAAAGTATTAGCATTTGAGAGGATTTCTGAGTGTGCACTAAACCACTATGCACAGTGTGAGACAGACTTGGCACTTTGTTTGTACGGTGTGTGCCTGAGTCAGACGGCAGATCACTTTCATTTGCAGAGCTTAGCAAATGTTTTTTATTTCTTTGTGCAATTTTGGATTGTAAGTTCAGTGTGGTAGTAGTTGTATGGTGGGGCCAGGGGTCAATAAAAACATATTTGTTTAGCAGCAGTGTATTTATGATTATTTGACAATGCTGTAGAAATTCTATATTTAAAACCATGCAGAAATGTTTCCTCCTCAATACACATATGGTAGGTGCTCTTTTAGCAGATATGCATTTTTTTGTTTATATATATATATATATATATATATATATATATATATGTATATATATATATATATATATATATATATATATATATATATATATATATATATATATATATATATAATTCCAGTTTACTGCCCCTTTATGCAAGGACTTTCCAGATGCAAGGAGGCATTTTTCTAAGATTTTTACATCTACATAAAATGTTATACTCTCAGACTAAGATTTCTCTGTTTGAAATGAGACAGGTTAACTTAAAACTGTTAAGTTTACACTACAGCTGACTTAATTTTGAAATACATACCAACAAGCCTAAATCCTGCATACCAGATCTAATGGTATGAGTACCACAGCTTATGTTTCCACCAAGGCCATATAGAGTACAGCATTTTCAAAATCCATAAGTACAGCTGACAGATGGGAACATTTGTACACTATATTTGAAGTGGTGTTCTTGGTTGGGGAAATGGGGAAAAAACAAAGATATTTCAACCTTTTAAAAGTACTTTTCTTCATCTAGCCATCTACCCAGATCATTAATGTACAATTTTGAATTCACAGAATTATATTTGTTTGCACATTTACAAATATGATTCTTTAAAAAGTGATCTCTTAATTTCTGCAATTTTTTTTATCATGCATGTCACACACTGTTGATTTAGGGGATGCAAGGTGCATAAATGTTTACTCCTGTGAGTGTTTCTGTTTGTGTGTCTGTATTTATGTCTTTGGGCTTTGGTTTGTGTCTCTATGAGTGTATGTATTTTTTTTTCTGTGGGTCTCTCTGTGAGGGTGGGTGTGTATGTCGTTGTGCATTTTCTGTGGATGTCTGTGAGGGTGTGTGCCTATGTCTGAGCTTTTTCTATGGGTGTCTTTGTGAGGGTGTGTATGTTTGTCTTTGCGTATTTTCTCTGGATGCCTCTGTGAGGGTGGGTGTGTATGTCTGTGTTTTCTGTGGATGTTTCTGTGAGGGTGTGTGTGTGTATGTATGAATGTATGTATGTGTTTTATGTGGTTGTCTCTGTGTGTGTGTATTTCTTTGTGTGTTTTCTGAGGCTGTCTCTGTCGGTGTATGTGTAAGTTTGAGTTTGTGTGTGTGTGTGTCCATCATCTGTTCCTTTTTAGGACATTTTGACCTTACTAATGATTATTCACATCTTTCTACAGACTTTGAGACTAATGAGACCTTTCCAGCAGTCACCAATCCACCATTTAACCTTTAAATTTATGTTTAGGCAGTTCAGGGCCCTTCCTTTCAGCCACTGCATGCTGTTGTCATCATTTAGTTGGCATCTTCCTTTACAAAAAGATAATCAGAACTCCATATTTTGTTTTCTAAATCTCCTTTTTTTTACAAAACTGTAGTTTACCTCATTACTTGTGAGGTCAATGCAAACAAGTGCTGAGTGTCTGTTTGGGTGCCTGTGTCTGAGTGTGTTTCTTTGTGTGTCTGCTAGAGTGTCTATATGTGAATCCTTATGTGTGAGTGTGTGTGTGTGTGTATGTATGAATGTATGTATGTGTTTTATGTGGTTGTCTCTGTGTGTGTGTATTTCTTTGTGTGTTTTCTGAGGCTGTCTCTGTCGGTGTATGTGTAAGTTTGAGTTTGTGTGTGTGTGTGTCCATCATCTGTTCCTTTTTAGGACATTTTGACCTTACTAATGATTATTCACATCTTTCTACAGACTTTGAGACTAATGAGACCTTTCCAGCAGTCACCAATCCACCATTTAACCTTTAAATTTATGTTTAGGCAGTTCAGGGCCCTTCCTTTCAGCCACTGCATGCTGTTGTCATCATTTAGTTGGCATCTTCCTTTACAAAAAGATAATCAGAACTCCATATTTTGTTTTCTAAATCTCCTTTTTTTTACAAAACTGTAGTTTACCTCATTACTTGTGAGGTCAATGCAAACAAGTGCTGAGTGTCTGTTTGGGTGCCTGTGTCTGAGTGTGTTTCTTTGTGTGTCTGCTAGAGTGTCTATATGTGAATCCTTATGTGTGAGTGTGTGTGTGTGTTTCAGTGTATGAGTGTGTCTGTGTTTTTGTATGTTACTACCTTTACAACATTTCCAAGTTTAAATAGACACTTAAGAATAAAGTGCACATACGTTTTAGTCACTTGGTCAAAAATTGCACATGTCAAAGGAGGGGACGACGACTGATCAATGGTTAAGTCAGGGGCCCCAAAATTTCTAGTGGCGGCCCTGTGTATATATATATATATATATATATATATATATACATACACACCACATATTTAACCACTAATCAGCTACCAAGTGTGCTGAACCAAAAATGGGCTGGCTCCTAAGATTACATTCCTGCATGCTTTTTCAAATAAAGATACCAAGAGAACAAAGAAAAATTGATAATAGGAGTAAATTAGGAAGTAGCTTAAAATTGCATGTTCCATATGAATCATGAAAGAAAAAGTTTTGGGCTTCATATTCCTTTAAGCATAACTGAGACTTCATTCTCAGTATTAAAAAGTGAATTATTAATGAAGAGGTTCAGAATCACAGATCAGTACATTAAACAAGTACACTGTTAGCTGCATCCTGATTAAGATGTGTCTAAGAATGAAATATTATGTCTCATACTTACTGTAGCTGCTGGAAAAGCCAGTACAGAAAAGATAAGATCTCTGCAGGAGATAATGATCTTTAGAAGTTTGAATCCACTTAGCGGCATCAGTAGATCCGTCAGAAAACAAACAGCATAGAAAAGAGTCTGCAAAACCTAAGCAAAGATAAATAAGTATTTGGCACGTACAATATCAGAACACCTTTTATATGAATGTGTATTCCACATAGTAATTAAAGAAATATACACGTTGTATATGTCAAGTGAAAATACATTTCCCACATTATCTTTCAAGCATTTAAAAGTTCATTTTGTCAGCATTCCAAAACATGTTTTGGCAATTTTTTAGTTGAAATAATTTTTATTGAGGAGTCATAACAAAAAATGCAACACAGTCACAATGCATATCATTACAATAAGATATGTTGCTATTCATTTGAGTACAATGATACAAATTGTTTTTGTAGAGTATACTTTTCCCCTTTATTTTAGGAATATTTACCCATGAGTTGCTAGTTTTATCCCCTTCTTCAAATGAGCAAATATCCCACCCCCCTTACCCACCCACCCCCCTGAACTATAGACCTCTTAACTTGGTCTAACTACTAACTGTTAACTCTTTTCCGTCAAGCAGTGTCGTCTTTTTGTAAGCTAATAAAGCATGTTCCTCACAGCCTAAAAATATTTCCAAAGATTTGGTTTAGACAACTCACCCTATCTATGCCTTTTCATTATCCAATGGATCCAGATATTTTGAAAGCTTGTAGAAGTACCCTGCATCCAAGCTGCTGACTCAAACATAGTGTAGATATTCTCAATTTTTTCAAGTATTTCACTCCATTCCAGAGTACCTTCTTTCCATTTTCTAGCTATGTATAATCTAGTAGCTGTGCATACTATATTTACCCATTTGTTAGTGGCCGAGTTTAGTGACTCTAGTGGAATGTGGAGCAAAGCTTTAGCAGCTGAGAGTGTGAATGAGTCATCTAATGTGGACTTGATCAATTGAGATAGTTTATCCCAAATAGGTCTAACCTTCGGGCACTCCCACCACATGTGTAAATAGGTGCCTAAACTTGCACAACCTCGGTAGCATAATCTATTATTCTGTGGGGTATAATGTGAAGTTTTTATTGGTGTTAGATACCATCTGTATGCCGTTTTTAATGCGTTTTCAATGAGATCAGCCCCTACTAGATTTTTACCCAGCGAAAAGAATATTTGTTCCCATTCCTCATCATTGTATATTATATCTAGATCTTGTTCCCATAGAATGTGTAGATTTTGTTTTTTAAGGTTTTTCGCTTTTTGAATAGCTAGGTATAGTTTTGAAATCATTTTTTTGTTTCTACCTGGTGATAAGATGATTAGTTCCAGGATGGTGTTTGGGTTGGAGGGAGTATTTTGCCTATATTTATGGATCGTGTGTGATATTTGGTGGTATAAGAACCATTGTAATGTGTTGGGGCTAATTTTGTCCCTTAGTTGTAAATAAGTCAGTATTTTCCCTTTGTCCAAGAAGTCTGCTACCCGGTATAGACCCTTGTTTTCCCATTTAGACAGCTGATTTCGAAACTCTAGTGGTATCAACATACCCAGTGGTAATATGGTTGTATGTGGTGGTATTAGTTTCAGTGTTTTAGTTAGCGAATTCCATATTGTTTTAGTGTATTCCGTGGTTTTAAGTTTGGCTAAAGGTTGAAGTTTAGCATTTGTGTGAGACCAAAGAATTTCTCCTGGGTTGTTATAGCCTCCAACTTCCGCCTCAATATTTGGCCATGTCATATTGCTACAGTCTTTCCCTAATAGTGTGCTTTGTGCTAATCTAGCAGCCTGGTAATAGTCGCGTAGATTAGGTATCCTTATACCCCCTAGTTGTTTGTGCAATTTTAATAAGTTTGCAGGTATTCTGGCTGTTTTATGGCCTCGAATAAATCTGAGGACCTCAGTCTGTAGGTCATCTAAATCTCTTAGTGGTATCCTGATAGGGAGGGCTCTAAACAGATACAATAGACGAGGTAGAACATTCATTTTAATTGCTACTTGTCTTCCCACCCACGAGAAACCTCCTTTTCTCCATTTGTTTAGATCAGTCCTTATGTTTTTGATGAGCGGTATATAGTTAGCTTTATACAGGGTATCCAGGGTGTCAGTGATATATATTCCTAGGTATTTAATGGCGTGATTGGCCCATTTAAAATCAAAATTGGTTTCTATTAGTTTCCGTGTTTGAGCTGGAAGCTGTAAAGGGAGTGCCTCACACTTATCAGAATTTATTTTGAAGCCAGAAATTCGAGAGAACTCGTCTAAAACCTTGTAAAGATTGGGTAGAGAAAGCGTGGGTTTAGAAAGTGTTAGCAGGATGTCATCAGCAAATAATGATAATTTAAATTCTCCTTTATACAATCTAACACCATGGATATCTTTTGAATTCCGAATGCATGCAGCCAATGGCTCCACGCATAACGCGAACAAGAGTGGTGAAAGAGGGCATCCCTGGCGTGTACCATTCAAAATTTGGATCGTTCTAGATTGGTATCCCGCCGCTCTGATTGTAGCTTTTGGATTAGAGTATATATTTTTAACCGCCCCTATAAATTTGTCACCAAATCCCAAGTGTTCTAAGACCTCCATCATATATATCCAGTCTACCCTATCAAACGCCTTCTCTGCGTCCAGGGAAAGGAGCAGAGAAGGCGTTTTTGTTTCTTTTAAATATTCAACTAGGGCTACTGTGCGGCGGACATTATCCGGTGCTTCACGGTCTTTAATAAAGCCCACCTGATCCGGATGGATCAATGTGGGCAAAAGGTGTTTAAGTCTGTTTGCCAAGATTTTGGTAAAAATCTTTACATCTTGGTTGATCAATGAGATTGGCCTGTAATTGGAAGTAATTTTGGGGTCTTTTCCCGGTTTGGGGATTACAATAATTTTCGCCTGAAGTAGTTCAGAGGGGATTGGAGTACCACTTAAGGCATCATTGCAAAACTTATGAAGATGGGAGCATAGATCTGTTTTAAACAATTTAAAGTAGTCACCAGGAAACCCATCTGGTCCCGCCGCTTTCCCTATCTTAAGTTCTTTAATGGCAGAAGCTATTTCCGCCAATGTAATCTCTGCATCTAGGGTTTTTGAGTCTTGTTCGTCTAGTCTTGGGAGCTTTGCTGATTCTAGGAGTGATTGTCTGAGTTGTGTTGTTTGTGGTGAATGTGAAACCTTCCTCCCGTCATAGAGGGCCTCGTAGTATTGGGCAAAGCATTCTACAATCTCTCGTGGGTGGGAAGTCAGAGCTCCGTCTGGTTTTTGTAGTTGTGTGATTGTGAAGGATTTAGTTTTCTCTCTTAATTTATTGGCTAAAAATCTATCTGGTTTGTTTGCGTGCAGAAAGTAGTACGTCTTCAGTTTGCTAATAGCTCTCATGGAGTTGTCAGTTAAAATTTTATTGAGTTCTTTTCTTTTATTGTTCAGTGTGATCAGGGTCTGATTGGAAAGTGTGAGTCTATGTGTCTTTTCTAATTCTTCTATTTCCTGTTGTAGTGTTGTTGTCAGTAATCTGGTCTTCTTTAGGAACAAGTTTTTCTCTTTTATGAGCAATCCCCTAATATAAGGTTTGTGGGCCGCCCAGGTCAGTACCGGTTTGACTGAAGGAGAAACGTTAAACCTCCAATATTCTTTAAGATTATTGAGGATTCTATTGAATATGTCTGGTTGTTTTAATAGTGTGGGGTCATACGTCCAAGATTTTTGTCTGTGTACATCAGTGAAGCTTTTCAAATGTATTTGAATGATTGAGTGATCTGACCAAACTGATGCATGGATAGATGAGGAGATTAGACTAGGTAACATTATCTGACTAATGAAGATGTAATCGAGTTTAGTGTAAATTTTGTGGGCAGGTGAGTAATAAGTGTGATCAGTCGTCTGGCCATATAGGGAAGTCCAGGAGTCAATCACATTATGTGATTCTAGTGTTTCTCTAATGATTTTAGTAATAGAGTTTAATCTACGTTGTTTATTTGTTAGTCTGACGGTGCTAGTTTCCCTCAATGTCTTTAGATTTACATTGAAGTCTCCTGCCACAATCATCAAGGTTTGAGACCATTGTGTTAACAAGTGTGAGAGTTTAGTGAAGAATGTGTGTTGTTGTTCGTTAGGCGCATATATGTTGCATAGTGTTACCTGAGTGTCTTGAATGGTTCCTCTCACAATGAGGTATCTACCCTCTTTGTCTTTTATCACCTCTTCTTTAATAAATGGGAGGGAGTTGTGTAGGAGAATAGTTACCCCTCTTTTTTTAGTGTCGGTTGTGGAGTGAAAATGTTGCATGTAGTGTCTGCTCCAGTGTTTAGGGATTTGGTTGTGTGTGAAGTGAGTCTCCTGTAGAAAGATAATTTTGGCGTTCATATTGCTATATTGGGTGAGTGCTATTTTTCTCTTTGTATTGGTATTTAGGCCTCTAACGTTATGTGAAATTATCTGTATCTTAGGATCCATTTACCATCACTGCCACCCCCTCTCCTCGTACCTGAATATTACACCTGACTTTGATTTGAGGGTTGTCTTCCCTTGACTTCTGAGCTTCTTTGGCATGGAGAAACTTTCTGGACCACTGCTCGACAGAGTTTGAAACGAAAAAACAGAACCAAAGATTTAACAAACATAAATAATCAAACATTAAAGAACATAATGCAACACTTGTGTGTTGTAAAAAATTAGCAATTTCCTAACTATCTGCAAATCTCAGCACAATGTGATATTATGTAAAAACTTAAGCAATCTCAAAATATATAAATCTGACAATATGGTGACCTATCTAAAGATGTTAGTGTATTACATCTATTGGTCCGGACTAGAGGATAGTATGGAGGAAGCAAGATCTAAGATTAGCTAGACCCCTGAAGCCTTACCCCTCAACCTCTTCATGGTAGGATGACTAAGTTGATGGTTGGATATAACTGCTTAAATCTTAATTCACATAAATATTCCACTCATCCAGGAGCAGGCAAAGACATAGCTACCACACCATGGTATTAAACATTTTACAGAGTCTCTAGAGTCTCTCAACTCTTCTGTTTCCTTTTGGAGACTTTGGTCCAACGATTCGGTTGATTTGAACCGCTTGAATTCTGTGAGCGGACTTTAATGTTGTCTTGAGAAATGTCTGGGATTTCTGGGCAGTCTATCTTTAGACGATGACAAATCTCAGGAATGTCTTGCTTCTCTCTGATGGATGTGGTGTTACCCTCATGTTGTATAAATAGGGCGAAGGGGAAACCCCATCTGTACTGAATTTGATTTTTCCTCAGTAGTTGAGTCAGTGGGCGTAAAGCAAACCTCTTTTGGAGGGTCTTAATACATAAGTCCTGGTAGAATTGAATGATTGTTCCTTGGTATTTGAATGTCGGATTTTTCCTAGAAGCTGCCATGACCTCTTCTTTTTCTTGGAAACGGAGGAATTTGACTATGACATCCCTGGGGGGATCAGAGTCTTTGGGTTTCGGTCTTAGAGCTCTATGAGCTCTCTCAATTTGAAATTTCCCTTCGTCTGATGAACCTGTAATACTTTGAAATAGATGTATCAAATAATTACGGAGTTCTGAGGAAGTGATTGTTTCTGGTATGCCTTTCATACGGATATTACACCTTCGACTCCTGTTCTCTAAGTCCTCCAGTTTGTCATTAATATCTGATAATTCCCGTTGATGGTCAGCTAGATGTTGATTGATAGATGTGATGTCTTCTTTTACTGTCTCTTCGTTTTCTTCAAGGGTTTCCAGCCTACAGCCCAACTCTGTTATGTCATGTTTGATTTCAGTAAGGCTGTTTGTGACCGTGTTTTGGAGTGCATCCATCTTTGCCCACATCTTATCAAATATGTTAGTGATGTCTTGTTTACATACGAGATTTTGTATATCCTTTAGAGTTACAGGGGTGTCCATAGTTTCTATGGGAGTGGTATCAGTGTCTTCCTCCATCTCATCTTCAGAGATGTTATTGTTCTTTTCTGGAGGCTTTTCTCCTCTTTGGCTTTTAAGAAAAATGTCAGCCACTGCAGGTTTGCTTGTGGTTCCAGTTTTACTCTGTCTTCTGACTGACATTTTATATTTTGATGGCTGTTCAAGTAAGTTATGTAGCCACTGGGAGGTAGAGCAGACTGTGTGGGGAAGGCTATTGAGAATTTGTACTGAAACCCTTTATCTTGCGTGGCTGGATTCTTAGCTGGTGGCTATATTAGGCCCACAAAGGTTAACCACTCCCTTATCATGCTATTGCTTTAGAGCTATGCAGAGATAAAATCAGGGTATGACAAGTCCCATTTATTTATGCTTTTTTTGAGTATGACCTTTTCGTAGAGTGATATATATAGAGTAACTTATGATGTCTTCTAAGTGGCACCTCCTGTACTTTCCTCTCTGATGAGGTGAGGCAATTTAGTAGTGAGCTAGTGTTCTTGCCTACATTGTATTTAGCAGTATATGAGTTGTCTGTATTCAGCAAATTTAACTGTGTCGTTTGTCACGTGGTAGCATCGCATAGATAAAGTATTTTATTACCTGTTTCTTTAACCACTTTGCTGAAGCTGGATTATGTGCCTTTTACATCCTTATCTTGCTTGTTGGGGCGTTTATCCTCTGTTTAATTATGCCATATCTATTCTTGGTGATCGGAGCTTTACCCCTGGGTTTCTGTTTAGTCCGCCATTACTCAGCGTGTGTCGGGTCTTTCGGCTCCTTGTGTGCTATGATATTTAACATCTGGGCGACCCTTAGACACTGTGTGAGCCTGTTCACTTATATTATGGTGTTAAACTTTTTTCCTGCTCACCTGAAATCAATATTGTGGGCTGATTAAGTTGCCACGTGGTAGCTTTATTAAGATGGCGGCTCCGTATAAATTTCTCTCCCCTCCGTCTAGAAGCTGACATGTGTTGCTGGCTTCCCCTGCAGTAACTGCCGGCTTGTAAGTTTTGTGTAGATGCACCGCGGAGGGTTTACTCTGACCAGGGCTTCATTTCAAGTGTCCTAATTCTGCCATAGTCTGATATGAAGTGGATGTATTAGTTCACTGTCGGCTCTTATAATCAACCAAGTTTGGTCAGCAATAATGCTTCAAGCCACTTCGGTAGGAGTCCGGTGAAGGTTATTGGTCATTTGAAGAAGTTTAGATTGCTAAAAATCTATTTGTTGTGCTGAGTGAACCCGGAGCTCTAGGCAGATGCGTCCTCCATTAAGCTTGCCTAGGCTCCGCCCCCGTTTTGGCAATTTTTTAATTTCGCTTCAACAAACCACTTTAAAAATGAGTTAAGGTAAAGCTAAAACTGCAAAGCCAAATGATTAATGTCAGCTTATCCTTTAAGACAGAGCCCATCATTATTTTACGTTTAATGTCCCTTTTCAGCTAGATTAATAATATATTGCACATATTTTTACGCATATATGATTACAGTTTGCATTAAAGGGACAGTACACTGTGAAATTGTTTTTATATGAATGTATTTTCAATGACTTGTTATACCAGCTGCAGAGTATAAAATGTATGAGAAATTGCATTTTCAGGTTTATTTGTGTATCTGGTTTTGTGCTTTTAAACCACAGCCTATTACAATGGGTTGAGTTTCAGGTAATATCAGATCTCATTATGTTATCACTTTGTGTACACACACACTTGCCTCCTTATCTTATATCTGTATGGAAAACCAAAGCTCAATACTTAGAGAGAGCAATGGAAAAGTATCATTTTATTACTTAACTATCCTGCACCCCACTGCAAGTGTAATCTCTTCTGCTGGCTGTGTTTACTTAGGCTATTCAATAGAATATACTCCAGAAAAGAAACTTTCAGTATAGGTTGGGATACCACAAGCTAAATCAGCTATTTCAAATGCCAAAATAGGGGTAAAATGAATCATCTTGAACAATTTAAAGGCGAGAAAATGTTTGTGCGAACTGTCCTTTTAATTTGCTTCAAGCTTTTCTATTAGTTTGCACTTTAAATTTAAACAGTAATACGTTTTTAATGCTTTTCTTTTTACATACATGCGGGGGGGGGGGGGGGTTAAGTACAAGGTAACCTGGCACTAATGTCAAAAAGCCCAAAAGAAGAACAGAGCTTAAATTCATAAACAAATAGTGTGTGAGTTGCTGACATTATAATTCCACCCCTACATTTTTTTAAAATGTCTTATTAAAGTTACAAATTAAGCTTAAAAATGTCCCTTTTTTAAAAATTGTCAATGATTTAGTTATTTATTGCGTCATGTGCAAAGCATGACATTTTAAGAATGCTCTTGAAGGAAAATAGATAAATAGAATTAAATGGTTAAGGATATTCTATGGTAACCAGAAGGTAGAGACCATGAGGCCTATTTATCAAGCCGTCAACTATGCTGCATTCGCCGGCACCAATACACTCGCCTAACATCGCGGCCGCGGACCTGAATACGCTCTACTTATTTATCAAAAAATCTGTCAAATAGCCGCTCACCAAATACGGGGGCGATGAGCAGCGGACTGTTGTTAACTAGCAGTCATTGATCTCGCTGCTATTCGGCTTTTTCCCAACTTTATATATACCCTGTCACTAAACACCGCCACTATACTAAAATGTTTAACCCCTATCCAGCCGCTCCCAGACCTCACCGCAACTAAATAAAGTTATTAACTGCCATCCCGCTGCTCCCGGAGCCCACCGCAACTCTAATAAAGTTATTAACCCCTATCCCTCTACTCCTGGAGCCTACCGCATCTAAATAAATGTATTAACCCCTAAACCCCTGGCCTCCCACATCACTACCACTTACTAAACATATCGCCATAAACTAAATTAACCGATTAACCCCTAAACTTAACAACCCGCTAACTTTAAATTATAATTACCTCATCCCTATCTTATAATAAATTTAAATGTACCTTTAGAATTATATTAAACTATATTAAACTTCTAATTAACCTACCCTAAATATTATCCTATAATTACATTAAACTATATTAAACTATTAATTAACCTACCCTAACTATAATACTAAAATTACATTAAATTACATTAAACTATATTAAACTATTCATTAATCTACCCTAACTATTATACTAAAATTACATTAAACTATATTAAACTATTAATTAACCTACCCTATTAAACTAAAATTACATTAAACTAGATTAAGCTACAAATTAAATTAACTATATTATATATTTAAAAACCTAACCCTACTCAAATTATTTAAATCTACTATTAAAAATTACTAAGTTACAAAAAAATAACAACTAAGTTACAAAAAATAAAAAAACACTAAGTTACAAAAAAAACAATAAATTACACAAAATAAAAAATAAATTATAAAATATTTAAACTAATTACACCTAATCTAATAGCCCTATGAAAAGAAAAATCCCCCCAAAAAAATAAATAAAACCCTAGCCTGCAATAAACTACCATTGGCCCTTAAAAGGGCCTTTTGCAGGGCATTGCCCCAAAGAAATCAGCTCTTTTACCTGTAAAATAAAATACAAACACCCCCCAACAGTAAAACCCACCACACACACAACCAACCCCCCAAATAAAAACATATCTAAAAAACCTAAGCTCTCCATTGCCCTGATAAGGGCATTTGTATGGGCATTACCCTTAAAAGGGCATTTAGCTCTTTTTCAGCCCAAAACCCTAATCTAAAATTAAAACCCACCTAATAAACCCTTAAAAAAACTAACACTAGCCCCCGAAGATCCACTTACAGTTTTTGAAGACCCAACATCCATCCTCAGCGAAGCCGGCAGAAGTCTTCATCCAAGGGGGCCGAAGTCTTCATCCAAGCCGGCAGAAGTCTTCATCCAGGCGGCATCTTCTATCTTCATCCATCCGGCATGGAGTGGCTCATCTATCAGCCAATACGAATTAAGGTAGAAAAAATCCTATTGGCTGTTGCAATCAGCCAATAGGATTGAGCTTTCATCCTATTGGCTGATCCAATCAGCCAATAGGATTGAGCTCGCATTCTATTGGCTAATTGGAACAGCCAATAGGATTTTTTCCACCTACATTCCGATTGGCTGATAGAATTCTATAAGCCAATCAGAATGTACGGGACGCCATCTTGGATGACGTCATTTAAAGGGAAACTTCATTGTTCAGAAGACGTCGGAAGAAGAGAATGCTCCGCGCCGGATGTCTTGAAGATGGAGCCGCTCCGCGCCGGATGGATGAA
This sequence comes from Bombina bombina, assembly GCF_027579735.1. Lineage (NCBI taxonomy): Eukaryota > Metazoa > Chordata > Amphibia > Anura > Bombinatoridae > Bombina > Bombina bombina. The sequence goes on from NC_069503.1 coordinate 715,991,166, forward strand.
GATAGACGATGCCGTCTGGATGAAGACTTCTGCCGACTTGGATGAAGACTTCGGCCCGCTTGGGTAAAGACTTCTGCCGGCTTCGCTGAGGACTTCTGCCGCTGGATGTTGGGTCTTCGAAAACTGTAAGTGGATCTTCGGGGGTTAGTTTTAGGTTTTTTTAAGGGTTTATTGGATGGGTTTTAATTTTAGATTAGGGTTTTGGGCTGAAAAAGAGCTAAATGCCCTTTTAAGGGCAATGCCCATACAAATTCCCTTTTCAGGGCAATGGGGAGCTTAGGTTTATTTAGATTTTTTTATTTTTATTTAGGTTTTTATTTGGGGGGTTTGGTTGTGTGGGTGGGGGGTTTTACTGTTGGGGGGTATTTGTATTTTTTTTTACAGGTAAAAGAGCTGATTTCTTTGGGGCAATGCCCCGCAAAAGGCCCTTTTAAGGGCTATTGGTAGTTAATTGTAGGCTAGGGTTTTTTTTTTATTTTGGGGGGGCTTTTTTTATTTTCATAGGGCTATTAGATTAGGTATAATTAGTTTAAATATTTGATAATTTATTTTTTATTTTGTGTAATTTAGTGTTTTTTATTTTTTGTAACTTAGTTGTTATTTTTTTGTAACTTAGTAATTTTTAATATTAGATTTAAATCATTTGAGTAGGGTTAGGTTTCTAAATATATAATATAGTTAATTTAATTTGTAGTTTAATATTGTTTGTAGTTTAATGTAATTTTAGTATAATAGTTAGGGTAGGTTAATTAGTAGTTTAATATAGTTTAATGCAATTTTTGTATAATAGTTAGGGTAGGTTAATTAATAGTTTAATATAGTTTAATGTAATTTTAGTATAATAGATATGGTAGGTTAATTAATAGTTTAATATAGTTTATTTTAATTCTAAAGGTAAGTTTAAATTTATTATAAGGTAATTATAATGTAAAGTTAGCGGGTTGTTAGGTTTAGGGGTTAATAGGTTTAGTAAGTGGTAGTGATGTGGGAGGCCAGGGGTTTAGGGGTTAATACATTTATTTAGTTGCGGTGGGCTCTGGGAGCAGCGTGATAGAGGTTAATAACTTTATTTAGTTGCGGCGATGTTGGGGAGCGGCAGGATAGGGGTTAATACTTTTATTTAGTTGCGGCAGGGTGCGGGAGCAGCGGGATAGGGGTTAATAACTTTATTAGCATTGCGGTGGGCTCCAGGAGCGGCGGGATAGGGGTTAATACATTTATTTAGTTGCGGCAGGGTCTGGGAGCGGCGGGATAGGGGTTAATATATTTATTTAGTTGCGGTGGGATAGGGGTTAATATATTTATTTAGTTGCGGTGGGGTCCGGGAGCGGAAGAATAGGGGTTAATAACATTATGTAGGTGGCGGTAATGCTGGGGGCGGCAGATTAGGGGTGTTTAGATTCGGGGCTTATGTTAGGGTGTTAGGTGTAAACGTAACTTTTATTCTACCATTGAAATCAATGGGATATCTGGCAGCATCGAACATAAGCTTTCAGACTTCCATTGATTCCTATGGATCCGCGGCCTCCAGGGTGGCAGATTGAAAACCAGGTACGCTGGGCCAGAATAGTGGTGAGTGTACCTGTTAGAAGTTTGATAACTTGCAAAAGTTGTCAGATAGTGCCGAATTTGTGTTCGGAACATCTGTAATGATGTAAGCATCAATCTGTGTCGGACTGAGACCGGCGGATCGTATGTTACATCACAAATTTCAACTTTTGCCGGTCTGTAGTCTTTGATAAATTAGGCGAATCAGGCTCGCCACAATTACACTGCGGAATTCCAGGGTATTTGCGGTTGACGGCTTGATAAATAGGTCTCCATGAACATAAAAATCTTATATATGAAAAACTTTGACTAATCAAATATATTTGTACTCACTGTAGTAGTCCACAGACAGCTCTTGCTGTAGAACATGAAGTAAATAGCAGAAATGTATGTTTACAAAATAGTATTAGTTCAGAGATTACTTTCACTACAGAACATTAATTATTAAATATCAGAAACAAAGGTTTTAAAAATGAGATCAGAACAAGAATGATTTTCTAGTCTGTTAGTTATTCTCTAACTGCTTTATGAATATTCTTAAACTGTCTTTGTGCGTTCAGATTCATATGTAAACAAAACGAATAAAAGAAAACAATTATGATGTGAAGGGCTATTAAATACAATAGAACTGCATAATGAGATAAGCAGTTCTCCATCTAAAATTCACCTTTCTTAATTCTTTGAGGGACCGCACAGTACTGACGAAACTTTTTAGATAATGTTGCAAGACCGGAGAGCTTTAGATCTACGTCCTTAGGGGTCCATTTATCATTGTGCAGACGGACATGATCCGCTATAGCGAACCATGTCCACTGCACATCGATAAATGCCAACAGCATACACTCTCGGCATTTATCATTGCACCATCAGTTATTGTGAACTGCTGGTGCAATGCCGCCCCCTGCAGATTTGCGGCCGTTAGCAGGGGGTGTCAATCAGCCCGATCGTACATGATCGGGCAGATTGCTATACGCCACCTCAGAGGCGGCGTATGAGATAAGGAGCAGTGGTCTTAAGACCGCTGCTTCTAAACTCTTGTTTCTGGCGAGCTTGAAGGCATGCGTGGAAACAAGGGGAACAGAGGCCATTCGGCCCTTGTTAAATAGACCCCTTTGTCTGAATTTCAAATGAGCAGCAGATTTGCTTCTGACAATGTTTTAGTTACTTCCATTTTGCCAGCCCCTGTATCATCTGACAGCCATCAGCGAATGACAGACTCATATATGGATACACTGTGAACACTTGCACATACAATGTAGGAACTGGTTCCTCAGAACGTTTGCATATAAAATGACTGTGCACAATTTTCAAATGGCCTTGTGGCTAAGACTTGTGTAAGCACCAACTGTAGAACTTGAATCCACAACATTTCTCTGGTTATGTGTGCTAACCATCCCACTAAAGAGGATGTCCAGAGTTATAATCTTGTGATCTTGAATGTTTTTGTTTTTTAGAAAAATCTGCATTAATTGATATCCTTGATTCTAATTAAGGGCTAGATTACAAGTGGAGCGCTCATTTTATTAGAGCTCAGATCTCGGGTTAATTTTAAAAATCTCCCCCAATTGCCCCCAAAATTAAATGTATGGTTCTTTTAATAAAACATTTAAAAAATATGAGCCTCTTTTATTTTTGGAATAATAACTGGAATAATAACCGCACAAAGCAGTTTCTAGGGGTTAAAGTTAAGGGATATGAGGTGATAGAAAGAAAACAGCACTCAAAATTTCCTTTTTATTATGGTCTATGGGGACTGTGTGTTCATTGTAAATATATATGTATATGCTTATATACATTTATATTTATGTGTTAACATGTGTATGTACATATAAACACATATATAGGTATATATTCATATACATATATCTTTTACATTTTCTGCCCATCGCTGCAACACTTACCCTCTTTGCTGCGCTAGGTTCTGTGCATATCTCACGGCATCAGAACGACGCTCCCATAGGAGCCTATAAAAGCGCTCGCGAGCGCAAAGCTTCCCTGCAATGCGAATGCAAGATCACATTCACATTGCGCTTCACCTCTAATACCAGTGTACCATTGCGTGTGCTGGTATTACGAGTGGAGTGCAAATATCCCGCTTGCGAAAGCGCAATTTTGAGCTCCACTCGTAATATGGCCCTAAAAAATGTATTATAAATGGTAGCTTCCATGTACCTAAAACATATACAAAAGTTCTAGAATTACAATTTAAGAAGTGGCTTAATGTTGGTCTATGATTTTAGCATAGGTAGAAATCCCCAAATACGGAATTCCAAAATCCAGGATTATTCAGAAATCCAGACTTTTTCATTAACATTTTTTTAAAGAATAAAGGGGTAGAGTGGAGCACAAAATTGCACTTTTGCGAGCTCAATATTTGTGCTCCATTCAGTATGACTAGTGAACGCCAATTTGTGCGCAGGTATTAGAAGTAAGCGCAATCTCACGTTCGTATTGCCTAGAAGCTTTGCGCTCACAAGAGTACACTTCCATAGGCTCCAATGGGAACCTCATCCTCTTGCCGTAAAATGGCAAAGAACCTAGCGCAGTGCAGGGGATAAGTTACGCAGTGCAGGGGTTAAAGGGCCATTATACACTCATTTTTTCTTTGCATAAATGTTTTGTAGATGATATATTTATAAAGCCCATAAAGTTTTTTTTTTTTTTAAATGTATAATTTTGCTTATTTTTAAATAACATTGCTCTGATTTTCAGACTCCTAACCAAGCCCCAAAGTTTTATTTGAATACCGTCAGCTACCTTCTCCAGCTTGCTCCTGTTTGTGTAAAGGGTCTTTTCATATGCAAATGAAGGGGGGGGGAGTGTCTTATTTACCACTTGTAGTGGGCTTTCCAACTGCCTTTTCAACAGAGCTAAACTGAAAGCTTCTAAGTAAGTTTTTAAACCATTTTATACTGGATTTTTATATCAGTATCTGTGCATCTTATTCTTTATAGTAGTGTCTATTACATGCAGTTATATGAAAATGAGTGTATACTGTCCCTTTAAGTCACGCAGTGCTGTGCAGCAAATATAAAATATATATGTATATGAATATATACATATATATTTATTTGTTTATACGTAAATATACACATATTAACACATACATATATATTTTATATATATGTATCTAAGCATATACATATATATTTAAAGTAAAAACACAGTCCCCCTAGACTTCAATTTCTAACACCCCACATCCCTTCACTTTAACCCATTATAACTGCTTTGTGCAGTTATTTAAAAAAAAATGCTTGTATTTTTTATTTTAAGAAAGGAACTGTCAACTTTATTTGGGGGAAATTGGGGCACATTTTTTTTAAATTAAACCGAGGTCTGACCTCAAATTTTCACCTTTACGAGCGCACGTTTAAATAGCACCCCACTTGTAATCTAGCCCAAAATGATTAATAAAAATCACTATTTTTTTCCCTGCCAGTATGTGACAATCTTCTCTGCTTGTGCCTCTGTTGTTTAAAAATGCAAATGCTAGTCTTTATTTATTTAAAACAACAAATAGTACCATTGTACCAATAGTACTGTACTAGCTTTCTGATGGTACTATGTATACAAAAGTATTAAAAAAACATTTAGATTGCATTTATAATCTGTATTATGGCATGTAAATATTACTTAAATGACTCAAGATATTGTTTTACAGATGTAAATAAATATTCCAAAATCCAAAACTTTTCTGGCTCCAAGCAGATTGGATAAAGGGTTTTCGATTTTAGTAAATAAGTATTTTTTATATATAAACAAATTGAAATGTATGAGGTATGTCTGCCACTGGGTCAAAATGACACATTCAACAAATGTATTTTTATTTAATGCTGAGTTTGTTCATTGAGGAATGTGTAGACTGAATTTTAAAGTAACACTGGCACTTTGTGGCATTGTTAAGTATAATAGGAAATATCTACACACCAAATATTATTCATTTTTTTTCTTCATACTGTCAAGTTCTCTTTCACTATTGACACTTTAGTCTAAGCACAATTTAATGCTAAATAATGGATTTACAAGACTGATTTATATGCTTAAAGTGATAGTAAATGATATATAAAAATAAGCCTGTTGCTTTAAAGGGAAGCTCAAGTCAAAATAAACATTTATGATTCAGAAAAAAAGACTTTCCAATTTACTTCAATTATCAAATGTTGTTCAGTATTTTTATATTCACACTTTTTGAGGCACCAGTTACTACTGAGCATGTGCACAAGCTCACATTGTATACATATACTAGTATGTCATTGGCTGATGTCTGTCACATGATACAGGGGACCGGAAAATGGGAGAAAAAAAATAAAAAAAATAATTTGGCAGAAAACAAATCTGTTTATACTGCTTATTTGAAATTCAAAGTAGGTGTTATTACATTGTCTATTTATTATGTAATTGTTAATTATGTAATTCTACTGCATTGAGTTGTCCTTTAAGCATAGTTGTTTGACCATAACTGCAGATTTTATTTAAAAAAAAAATAATATATATATATATTTTAATAGAAAATATATTTAAAAAACACTAACCACCCCAACACTGTTTATTCTTCCCTCTGTCCCCGTATCCTTTGAGTCCTGTTTCGGAGTGACTTATAGAGTGGTCCCACCCTCTCTATACGTCATAGTTTTTGCTAATTCCATTAGACATATACAGATATAGCGCAACACAACGCATGCGCACAAGAGGCTGTTATTTATTACAGCCAGCCAGTTGGACGCGCTGCTCATTGGATAAAGGTGGAATACGTTAAAAAAAAAATTGATTGCGGATAAAAGACGTCTGGTATATTTGACAGGCAGCTATGTAAAGTACCAAATTATGACAGCTTGCAGGTAGTATATATGGGTTATATTAAAGCGTTACAAAATTGTTCATTGGCAGTATTAACGTTGGCGAAAGGTAATGCATTTGACCATCACTTAAAACATTTAGAACTCCATGTACTAAGCAGCGTCAGCTGCTTTGGAACCCTTGCCGGGCAGACTCATACATGCAAGCCTGCTTCCCACAATATAAGAAGCAACAATCATAAGAAAAATCACCCAGAATACGCTCTCTCGAGGTGATTGACAGGCCCTTCTCTTCTGAGATTGGCCACACTAGGGAAAGGGGCAACAATTTACACTCAAGCGAGAAATACAGGCAGCGAGATTACGAGTTTTGCATTAGAGGCTATGTGGTGCTAACAAGCCGTTTCAGCTCACCGCTCACCTACAGACAACACTGGTATTATGGGTTTTTTTCAACCCGGCGTTAGCCTCTAAAAAGTGAGCGGAGAGCAAAATTTAGCTCCACATCTCACTGTAATACCAGCGCTGCTTACGGTAGCGGTGAGCTGGCAAAACATGCTCATGCACGATTTCCCCATAGGAATCAATGGGGCAGAATCTGCTGAAAAAAAAACCTAACACCTGCAAAAAAGCATCGTTCAGCTCCTAACATAGCCCCATTGATTCCTATGGGGAAATAAAAGTTATGTCTACACCTAACACCCTAACATGAACCCTGAGTCTAAACACCCCTAATCTTACACTTATTAACCACTAATCTGCCGCCCCCGACATCGCCGACACCTGCATTATATTATTAACCCCTAATCTGCCGCTCCGGACACCGCCGCCACCTACATTATACTTATGAACCCCTAATCTGCTGCTCACAACATCGCCGAACCCTACATTATATTTATTAACCCCTAATCTGCTGCCCCAATGTCGCCGCCACCTACCTACCTACACTTATTAACCCCTAATCTGCCACCCCCAACGTCGCCGCCACTATAATAAATATATTAACCCTAAACCTAAGTCTAACCCTAACCCCCCCAACTTAAATCTAATTTAAAATAATCTAAATAAAATTACTACAATTAAATTAATTATTCCTATTTAAAACTAAATACTTACCTGTAAAATAAACCCTACGATAGCTACAATATAATTAATAGTTACATAATAGCTAGCTTAGGATTTATTTTTATTTTACAGGCAACTTTGTATTTATTTTAACTAGGTAGAATAGTTATTAAATAGTTATTAACTATTTAATAACTACCTAGTTAAAATAAAGACAAATTTACCTGTAAAATAAATCCTAACCTAAATTACAATTACACCTAACACTACACTATAATTAAATTAATTACCTAAACTAACTACAATTAAATACAATTAAATAAAATAAACCAAAGTACGAAAAAAACAAACACTAAAATACAAAAAATAATAAAATAATTACAAGAATTTTAAACTAACTAAACCTAATCTAATCCCCCTAATAAAATAAAAAATCCCCCCAAAATAAAAAAAATCCCTACCCTATACTAAATTACAAATAGCCCTTAAAAGGGCCTTTTGCGAGGCGAAGATGGGTGAAGACGTCTCAAGGTAGGGTGATCTTCAAGGAGGTAGTGTTAGGTTTTATTAAGGGGGGATTGGGTGGGTTTTAGAGTAGGGTTGGGTGTGTGGGTGGTAATGTTGGGGGGTATTGTATTTTTTTTTACAGGTAAAAGAGCTGATTACTTTGGGGCAATGCCCCTCAAAAAGCCCTTTTAATGGCTATTTGTAATTTAGTATAGGGTAGGGATTTTTTTGGGGGGGGCTTTTTTTATTTTATTAGATTAAGTATAATTAGTTTAAAATTCTTGTAATTATTTTATTTTTTTCTGTGATTTAGTGTTTGTTTGTTTTCGTACTTTAGTTTATTTAATTTAATTGTAGTTAATTGTAGTTAATTTAGGAAATTAATTTAATTATAATGTAGTGTTAGGTGTAATTGTAATTTAGGTTAGGATTTATTTTACAGGTAAATTTGTCTTTATTTTAACTATTCTACCTAGTTAAAATAAATACAAAGAAGCCTGTAAAATAAAAATAAAACCTAACGGCTAGATTTAGAGTTCTGCGGCCAAAGGGGTGCGTTACCTACGCATGCTTTTTTCCCCCCGCACCTTTTAAATACCTCTGGTATTTAGAGTTCACAGAATGGCTGCGTTAGGCTCCAAAAAAGGGAGCGTAGAGCATTTTTACCGCCACTGCAACTCTAAATACCAGCGTTGCTTATGGACGCGGCCAGCTTCAAAAACGTGCTTGTGCACGATTCCCCCATAGAAAACAATGGGGCCATTTGAGTTGAAAAAAAACCTAACACCTGCAAAAAAGCAGCGTTCAGCTCCTAACGCAGCCCCATTGTTTTCTATGGGGAAACACTTCCTACGTCTGCACCTAACACTCTAACATGTACCCCGAGTCTAAACACCCCTAACCTTACACTTATTAACCCCTAATCTGCCGCCCCCGCTATCGCTGACACCTGCATATTTTTTTAACCCCTAATCTGCCGCTCCGTACACCGCCACAACCTACATTATCCCTATGTACCCCTAATCTGCTGCCCCTAACACTGCCGACCCCTATATTATATTTATTAACCCCTAATCTGCCGCCCACAACGTCACCTCCACCTACCTACAATAATTAACCCCTAATCTGCCGACCGGATCTTGCTGCTACTCTAATAAATGGATTAACCCCTAAAGCTAAGTCTAACCCTAACACTAAAACCCCCCTAAGTTAAATATAATTTAAATCTAACGAAATAAATTAACTCTTATTATATAAATTATTCCTATTTAAAGCTAAATACTTACCTGTAAAATAAATCCTAATATAGCTACAATATAAATTATAATTATATTGTAGCTATTTTAGGATTAATATTTATTTTACAGGCAACTTTGTAATTAATTTAACCAGGTACAATAGCTATTAAATAGTTAAGAACTATTTAATAGCTAAAATAGTTAAAATAATTACAAAATTACCTGTAAAATAAATCCTAACCTAAGTTACAATTAAACCTAACACTACACTATCAATAAATAAATTAAATAAACTACCTACAAATAACTACAATGAAATAAACTAACTAAAGTACAAAAAATAAAAAAGAACTAAGTTACAAAAAATAAAAAAATATTTACAAACATTAGAAAAATATTACAACAATTTTAAACTAATTACACCTACTCTAAGCCCCTAATAAAATAACAAAGACCCCCAAAATAAAAAAATGCCCTACCCTATTCTAAATTAAAAAAGTTCAAAGCTCTTTTACCTTACCAGCCCTGAAAAGGGCCATTTGCTGGGCATGCCCCAAATAATTCAGCTCTTTTGCCTGTAAAAAAAAACATACAATACCCCCCCAACATTACAACCCATCACCCACATACCCCTAATCTAACCCAAACCCCCCTTAAATAAACCTAACACTAAGCCCCTGAAGATCCTCCTACCTTATCTTCACCATGCCAGGTTCACCGATCCGTCCTCCGAAGTCTTGATCCAAGCCTCCAAAATCTTCATCCAAGCCCAAGCGGGGGCTGGAGATCCATAATCCGTCTGAAGTCTTCTATCAAGCGGCGGCTGAAGAGGTGCAGAAGAGGCTCCAAAGTCTTCATCCTATCCGGGAAGAAGAGGAGATCCGGACCAGCAACCATCTTGATCCAAGCGGCATCTTCTATCTTCATCCGATGACGAACGGCTCCATCTTGAAGACCTCCAGCGCGGATCCATCTTCTTCTTCCTACGTCCAACTGAAGAATGAAGGTTCCTTTAAGGGACGTCATCCAAGATGGCGTCCCTCGAATTACGATTGGCTGATAGGATTCTATCAGCCAATCGGAATTAAGCTAGGAAAATTCTGATTGGCTGATGGAATCAGCCAATCAGATTCAAGTTCAATCCGATTGGCTGATCCGATCAGCCAATCAGATTGAGCTCGCATTCTTTTTTATTTTTTGTACTTTAGTTAGTTTATTTAATTGCAGTTATTTGTAGGTATTGTATTTAATTTATTTATTGATAGTGTAGTGTTAGGTTTAATTGTAACTTAGGTTAGGATTTATTTTACAGGTAATTTTGTAATTATTTTAACTATTTTAGCTATTAAATAGTTATTAACTATTTAATAGCTATTGTACCTGGTTAAAATAATTACAAAGTTGCCTGTAAAATAAATATTAATCCTAAAATAGCTACAATATAATTATTATTTATTTTGTAGCTATATTAGGGTTTATTTTACAGGTAAGTATTTATCTTTAAATAGGAATAATTTATTTAATAAGAGTTAATTTATTTAGTTAGATTTAAATTATATTTAACTTAGGGGGGTGTTAGGGTTAGACTTAGCTTTAGGGGTTAATACATTTTTTATATTAGCGGTGTGGTCCGGTCGGCAGATTAGGGGTTAATAATTGTAGGTAGGTGGAGGCGACGTTGGGGGCGGCAGATTAGGGGTTAATAAATATAATATAGGGGTCGGCTGTGTTAGGGGCAGCAGATTAGGGGTACATAGGTATAATGTAGGTTGCAGCGGTGTACGGAGCGGCAGATTAGGGGTTAAAAAATTTTAATAGAGTGGCGGCGATGTGGGGGGACCTCGGTTTAGGGGTACATAGGTAGTTTATGGGTGTTAGTGTACTTTAGAGCACAGTAGTTAAGAGCTTTATAAACCGGCGTTAGCCCAGAAAGCTCTTAACTACTGACTTTTTTCTGCGGCTGGAGTTTTGTCGTTAGATTTCTAACGCTCACTTCAGCCATGACTCTAAATACCGGCGTTAGAAAGATCCCATTGAAAAGATAGGATACGCAAATGGCGTAGGGGGATCTGCGGTATGGAAAAGTCGCGGCTGCAAAGTGAGCGTTAGACCCTTTCCTGACTGACTCCAAATACCAGCGGGCGGTAAAAACCAGCGTTAGGAGCCTCTAACGCTGGTTTTCATGGCTACTGCCCAACTCTAAATCTAGGCCTAAGCTAGCTACAATGTAACTATTAGTTATATTGTAGCTATCTTAGGGTTTATTTTATTGGTAAGTATTTAGTTTTAAAAAGGAATAATTTATTTAATTGTAGTAATTTTATTTCGTTTTATTTAAATTATATTTAAGTTAGGGGGGTGTTAGGGTTAGACTTAGGTTTAGGGGTTAACACATGTAATATAGTTGCAGTGACGTTGGGGTCGGCAGATTATGGGTTAATAAATGTAGGTAGGTGTCGGTGATGTTAGGGACGACAGATTAGGGGTTAATAAAATGTAACTAGTGTTTGTGAGGCGGGAGTGCGGCGGTTTAGGTGTTAATATATTTATTACAGTGGCGGCGATGTCCGGTCGGCAGATTAGGGATCAAAAAATGTATTTAAGTGTTTGCGATGTGGGGGGGGCCTCGGTTTAGGGGTTAATAGGCAGTTTATGGGTGTTAGTGTACTTTTTAGCACTTTAGTTAAGAGTTTTATGTTACGGCGTTAGCCCATAAAACTCTTAACTACTGACTTTTAAATGCGGTAGGAGTCTTGATAGGAGAGGGTCTACCTCTCACTTCTTCCAAGACTCGTAATACCGGCGTTAGGAAAATCCCATTGAAAAGATAGGATACGCAATTGACGTAAGGTGATTTGCGGTATGCTCGAGTCGCGGAAGAAAAGTGAGCGGTGAGCCTGTACCTGCCAGACTCGTAATACCAGCGTTAGAAAAAAAGCAACGTTGGGACCTCTCAATGCTGCTTTTTAAGGCTAACGCAAGACTCGTAATCTAGCCAAGGATTTGTCTGTTTGTTGCAAAGCCATGTGGACAGGTTCTCAAGTTGAGATACTTGTCCGCATGATCTTTAATTCATGGTGCCCGTATTGCCAATAGCTTGTAGATCTGGTTCACAACATGGATTTATAATCTCCCCCGTCACAGCAATCATTCTGAGCAAGTGTTAAAACCAGGAATCTCTAAATATCTAGATTATAAAGAATACCATTCAAAACTGTTAAATATTAAACTTCAGGAAAACAGAAGAAAAAAAGACATTTAACCGCTTAACACCATTAGGATGTTCCATGTCGTCCTAGCCGTGCTGGGCTTTAACACTGTTAGGATGGCTTGGAACGTCCTATGTTATTCGGCGTCCTGCAGCATCTTGCTTTAAAAAAAAAAAAAAGCATAATCTGACTGTGGGGCAAACCTAGCTTACTAGACAGTCCCCTAGGATCCGATCCCAGTGTTGGAGTCACGTGATCATGTCGCCAATCACATAACTTTCTAATTCTTGCAAATGTTTACATCAGAACTTTGTTCCAATGGTGAATATTTGCCCCTGCCATGAAGGGGTTAAATATTTTCAAAGCCAATGTTATACTTTAAATGTTTGGTACAGCTGTGACTCCCATACAATTTGAATAAGTTGAAGGGCCAAGAAAGGTCAAGGTTTAACAAGGAACATCATGAAATATTAAAATGATTGATTAAACCTAATATTATAACTGCTTTTCGCTTTGCTAGTATGGGTTTGGGCACAGCACATTTTTTTGAATGGATAGAAATTGTAAATTACATGATTATGAACCTTCATATCTGAGAAGAATTTTGCAATGGGAAATGCAGCTTTATTTTATCAAATAAGTATGGTTTATGTTTTTTATCTTTTCACTGATTTCCCTGTCCCCCAGAACAAAGCAATCCTTGCTAACCCATTACAAACTAATACACAGATATAGATATTATATTGAAACTTTCATGATTCCGATAAAGCATTCAATTTTAAGCAAATTTCTAATTTACTCCTATTATCAATTTTTATTTGTTCTCTTAGTATCTTTATTTACAAAAACTTAGGCAATGGCCCATTTTTGGTTTAGCACCCTTCCCTTAGGGTGGTTTAGCACTGATTCAACTTAGTTTGACAGGTATTTAAACAGACAGACATACATTCCTTTCTTTTCTCCATCTAATATCTAAATACCAATATATAGATATACCAATATATATATATATACCAATATATAGATAGTTGTATTTACAATAATATTCACTCCTAAGCCTACCTAGTATGCCCACTGCTATTGCAAAGAGTGATTTTCATATCACAACTGTTGATGCAAAACTGGTAATCCACCATTTAAGAGCAAGTGACTACAGAGAAAGTTAGTGAGGAGGAAGGAGGTAAAAAAAAGCTCACATAAGTAGCCCAAAAGTATTAAATACAGTTTTCAGGTATTACAAGTTAAAACTAAATAGTTAGTGCAAGAGCAAAAGACTAACTGCAGGACTTTGGACACTGTGACCACATTAACTTCTCTGTCAAGAAATTAGCACCCAAGGGTGCAGGTTAGAGAGTGTATGGGACATATTTAAAAATGTGCAGCGGACATGATACGAAGTAGCGTACCATGTCTGCTGCACATCGCTGCACATTCTTGTGAATTGCTGGTGCAATGCCGCCCTCTGCAGATTCGTGGCCAATCGGCCGCTAGCAGGGGGTGTCAATCAACCCGATCGTATTTGATGGGGTTGATTTCTGTCCACAGCCTCAGAGCAGGTGGACAAGTTATGGAACAGCGGTCTTTAGACCGCTGCTTCATAACTTTTGTTTCCGGCGAGCCTTCACGGGGCATCAAGCTCCATACAGAGCTTGATAAATATGCCCCTATGAGTGCACATACATACTCCTTAAATAACTAGGTTTAAACATTAACTTTAATATTAAATTAATTTAAAAATGTTTACACTGGATACCATAAGGGTACATTTACAAAAAAAGAGAAATGAAAAAAGGACAAAGAGAGCCTGTAACTAAACAAAATATTAGTAGCAGCACCCTGGTATTCCTGGCCGATAGCTGGATAGTTGGGGGTGCTTGCTCAAAACAGGCTCTGCAAAATGAAAAAATTAGAACGCAAAAAGTATAGGATAGCAACGTGTTTCAGCTCATATACGGGCCTTTGTCAAGTCTTGATTATTAAAAAATGTAATAAACTCTGTTTGAGACATCCAATTTTTAAATATATCAGTGGCCAATTTGATTACATCAATCTTTTCATCTACTTAACTGCAACAGGCTCCAAAGCACATATATATATATATATATATATATATATATGTGTGTGTGTTTATATATATTTATGTGTTTATATTTGTATATTTGTCTGTAAATACATATATACACATATAAATACATAAATGCATATGTACATAAATATAAACATATGTCTTTAGACATGTATATGTATGTTTGTCTGACTTTGCCTGAGATCTCATATCTTTAAGCCCTTATAACTTTTTTGTGCAATATTTTTTTAAATAACTTTTACTAGATGGTGATATTATGAGGGTAACTGTACTTTTTAATTTATTTGTGATGTGTTTAGTGACACTTTTTTGTTTAACAGTTAAGAGTTCTGAGGTCGCACTAAGTCAACGTGCGTTAACTTCAATTGCACTCAAGCGATCGCGAGTGAAAAACCTGACGAGCGCAAAAAACCTGCGATAAACCTCTTTTCACTTGCACTTAACTTTTAGTGCTCCACTCCTAATCTAGCCCTATATTTGCGCCTACCATTTTAAATAAATATATATATTGAGAGAGAGAGAGAGAGAGAGAGAGAGAAATATAAATATTTATTTAAAAATAGGGACTTTTTTTTATATGTAAAGAACATAGGAATTTCAAGTATTTAAATTAAAAACACATTAAAAATTATATTGCATGTTTAAAGATATCTAAATGGGAAGAGCTCAAAGTGTATATATAAATATATATAAACTTGTCCTAAAGTCCGCGTACACTGGCCAAAATCCTCATCCACTTGCATCCCCTCTCCCTCCCTCCTTCCCCTTCCCTGTCACTCTCAACTTTTTTTTTTTGCTGTAGTGCAGCGGTCCCACCCGCTCCTGCCCTCATCCCGCACTAAATATTCTTGCTTACCGCACCTGTGCTACCATTAGCGCGCCACTTGACCTTATATGTATGTTGGAATAATGCTTTTACTTGCAATAATGAAAGATTTTATGCATTGTTAAAATGTCAACTTTAATGCTCTTTTAAGTCTAATAAATTAATTAAACCATTTATGTCATCTGCTGTCATCCTAATTTGTTGATGGGTCTTTCCTTTAGAGATACAATTTGAAGATTTAAAAATAATCTGACCAGCAATAAAAAATAAAAAGCATTTAATAATCAGGATTTCCACATTATTCATATTCAAGTTTTATTTTACTTCTAAATCCCAAAAATATCAAGCAGTAAAAAGTAAAAATTCCTTATAAACCAGGGCAATAGGTGGTTGTACCTCATTGTAGTGACAAGGTTTCTTATATACGTTTCCAAACTAGAGACTTTATTGTCATCTTTCTGCTTAAAAGCACAATATTTTTTATTTAGAAATGAAATAAAAAAGCTAAAACCCTTTTATATCAAAAGAAAATGTCTCATAGAAACCATCATGTGCACTCTTTAGCCTAAACTAACTATACAACAAATAAATCAGCAAATAGTCTAAGCATATTTATTTGAAAACCTTTCAAATGCAAACAAGTGTATCTCACAAAGAGACATTTTCAAAATTTCACTGTAATCACCAGATTTGTCATTTTTCTACACTTTATGAATTTAATAAGTAATAAGACAGCTACAATCTCCTTATTTGGACTCTCTCTCTCTCTGTCTCTTTCTTTCTCTCTGTCTCTTTCGCTCTCTCTTTCTCTCTCTCTTTCTCTCTCTCTCTCTCTTTCTCTCTTTCTCTCTCTCTTTCTCTCTCTCTCTTTCTCTCTCTCTCTTTCTCTCTCTCTCATTCTCTCTTTCTCTCTCATTCTCTCTCTCGCTCTCTCTCTCTCTTTCTTTCTCTCTCTCTTTCTATATCTCTCTTTCTCTCTCTTCCTCCCATGTTGCTATTTTTAATTCTCTACTGGGTTTAACATTACAAAAAAAATATTTTGCTCATCAAACAACCATAATAGCAACATACCGAAAATGTTTTAATTTGATTCTTACCAAGTTGAGTACCGTCAAGTATTTCCACTGTCCCCCATACAAGAAGACTCCAACTGGCTGTTCTGTTACATTAATTGTAAAGAGAGAGTATGTGATAGAAAAATACCATATAAAAATAAAGCAATGATACATCTTCAGAACTAAGGTTGCCATGATCCAGCTGTCTGCAAAAAATAAGGCTACTGAATTATACTTTTTTGTTGGCTTTTCAGTTTACAATTTGCTTCTTAAAAATGGCTTTGTTCTTAGGAATTAAAGTTCTTTGAAACAAATTAGTTTATGCCTCAGTGGGCATTATTCATGGAACTTGTATTTATATGTAGGATTTAAAGGCATCAAACAAGATCACAGAAGATTACACTTATGCAATGCAGCTTCCAACAAGTAAAGCCTTTGTTTGCTGTAACCTCTTATGAAGCAAAAGAACAAGGTTCGTATTTATGTGATTGAGTCCCTTTCTAGTTTTTGCTTGTTAAAGTTGGCATTGCAGTTTTGTAAGCATTACATGGGCTAAAATGAATTATCAAAGAACACATATTGGATGTATTTTATTACAGTATATATTTTATATTAAAAATACTTGTGTTTACATATCTGCATTTAAATAAATATCTGCATGCAAAGTAAATTCAATGATATAGAACTTAAAATATTATTTTTATTAGTAACAGTTGATTGTGTTGCAGTCTAGGGACATATTTTTTTAAAAAGGCTTTAGAGTATTGTTTATCATCTATTTTGCTGTGGCCATGTAGGAAGAGATATAATTATATGGGCACAAAAGTCACCCTATATCAAGCCCCTGTAGGTATAATAGCACCCCATAAAACCTTACTCACTTTACTAGCCCTGTGTACTGCTCCACGCTGCTTTTTTAACTTAAAGGGACAGTCTATACCACACATTTTATTGTTTAAAAAGATTGATAATCCCTTTATTACCCATTCCCCAGTTTCGCATAACCAACATTGTTATATTACTATACTTTATAACATTCAAACATCATCACATGACATTTTAGTTATTATCTATTGACTTGCATTTTAGCTAATTAGTGCAGTGTCTGCCACAAGCTACCGGCGTGATCACAATGTTATCTATAAGGCTTACATAAACTATCACTCCCCTGTTGTGAAAAGCAAATAAAAAAGCATGTGATAAGAGGCGGTCTTCAAGGACTTAGAAATTATCATATGAGCCTACCTAGGATTATCTTTCAAATAAGAATATAAGAGAGAAAAGCACATTTGATGATAAAAGTAAATTGGAATGTTGTTTAAAATTACATGCCCTATCTGAATCATGAAAGTTTATTTTTGACTAGACTGTCTCTTTAATTCAGTAGCAGAGGACATACACTCCCGATGTCTCCAGCTTCACAGGGTTAATTGAAGGTCGTGGGAACATATGCCTTCATTTTCAGTTTAAGCAGTTGGTGCAACTTCCATATTGTCTGCTCCATCCTACTTTAAAAATTATTAGAAAAGTACTGGGGCGTAGGGTGGGTATATAGGAGATGTGGTTATTCTTTTACCTTAAAAAAAAAAATTGTATCCTGTAGGAGCCTCTTATATACAAGCAACTAATGTGTTTAATACAAACTGGGACCTATAGGATGACTTTTGTGTCCCTTTAAGATCATGCCTTAATCAAGCAATCACTGTGTAGAAGGTTTAAGGCTCAGTATTCTGCAGGGTGCTCTTCAGCCTTGCAGGGGACAGTAGGAAAAAATATACTAAAATGTGCAGAGGTCAAAACAGAACTCACCAATGTCATAATTTAATCATGAATTATATATATCACAATCAGTTATATCACTGATGACCTCAAGTAAACCAAACAAAAATCTTTCTCTCTCAGATCATTATGTAACAGTCATGTGATCCTGCAACAAATAATATTTCAATATGTAGAATAGATATGTAACAGCACCACTAAATAAAAAAGGGGAAAACCTTTATTTAAAGGAATAAAACTTCAAAGGACAGTTTATGTAACCAAAAAGTAAAGTCACTATTACTTTATGCCTCTTCCTCCATTTGAAAAACTCATACGCATGTCCTCCTGCCTCCTGCACTTTTTACTTCTTCACACCTCCGGGAGTGGTATACAGTTGACATGTGCGTCACTAAAAATTTGTTTCATTTAGTTTCATTTTGATTAGTTAAATAAATAATTTTGTTTCGGCAAATTAGTTTAGCTAAGTTTTTTTTTTAAATTTGTTTCGGCAAATTAGTTAAGATAAAAAAAATTCGGATCCATTCGTTTTTTTTATCCATTCTTTATTCATATGCATTATTCTATTCAGAAGTTTAGAATAGAATAATGCATATGAAAAAAGAATGGATCCGAAAAAAACGAAAGGATCCGAAAAAACTATTTAATTCAACATAACTAGTTTGCCGGCGATTGTCGAAACAAAATTATTTAAAACTGCTGCCACCCACATCGACGACACTAAATAAAGTTATTAACCCCTAAACCGCCATCCCCCCCACATCGCCAACACTACCTATACCTATTAACCCATAATCTGCACCCCCCACATCGCCGACACTAACTAGATCACTAATAAAGCCATTAATCCCTAAACCGCCGTTCTCTGACATCGCCAACACTAACTAAACCTATTAACCCCTAAACCGCACCCCATTACATCGCCAACACTACCTTAACCTATTAACCCCTAAACTGCACCCCCCCCTCACATCCCGACACTAACTAAATCACTAATAAAGCTATTAACCCCTAAACTGCCATTCCCTGACATCGCCAACACTAACTAAACCTATTAACCCCTAAACTGCACCCCCCACATCGCCAACACTACCTTAACCTATTAACTCCTAAACCGCACCTCCCCACACATCGCCAACACTACCTAAACCTATTAACCCCTAAACCACATTTCCCAAACATCACAAATACTAACTAAACCTATTAACCCCTAAACCGCCGTTCCCAAACATCGCTGACACTAACTAAACCTATTAACCCCTAAATCGCCATTCCTAAACATCGCAATTACTAACTAAACATAATAACCCCTAAACTGCTGGCCCCCACTTTGCAACAACCTAAATTAAACTATATTAACCCCTAAACCTAACACCCCCTAACTTTAACATAATTAAAATAGACCTAAATTAAAGTTACAATTATTAACTAACTACCTATATACAAATAAATACAAATTTTCAAGTTTGTATTCAAGTTAAAATAAATACAAACTTACCTGTGAAATAAAAATAAAACCTAAGCTGCTTAACATTAATAAAACCTAACATTACTAAAAATAAAAAACCTAACATTACTAAAAATAAAAAAAAATAAGATTACTAAAAAATTAAAACTATAATTACAAAAAATAATAAACACTAAAATTACAAAAATAAAAAAACTACCATTACAAAAAACAACAAATGAAATTATCCAAAACAATAAAAATGATTCCTATTCTAATAACCCGTTTTTAAAAAGAAGCCATCCCAAAGTAAAAAAAAACCTAATCTATAATAAACTACTAAGGGCCCTTAAAAGGGACTTTTGTAGGGCATTGCCCTAAAGTTAACAGCTCTTTTGCAAAAAAAGCAAAACAAGCACCCCTAACATTACAATCCCCCACCCCCCAAACCCACAAAATAAAAATAAACCTAAGAGCATTCAGCTCTTTTTTTCGGCCCATTTAAAATAAAAATTGCCTAATCAAAACCCCCCCAAAAAATAAAAAAAAAAACATTACAAAAAATAACCAACTAAATGATCCAAAAAAATTCAAAATTATTCCTATTTTAATACTCCAATAAAAAAAAAACAACCCAAAATAAAAAAAAACGAATCTATAATAAATCATCCCAGCGGCGAAGTATCTTCATCCAGACGGCTCCATCTTCATCCATCGCAGGGCCGGTATCTTCTTCATCCCTGCGGAGGCGGAGCGGAGGTTCAGGAGGAGGTCCATCGGTCCGATGTGGAGGTCCTCTTCATGCGATCGTCTACCACACAGTGAGGATTCAATGCAAGGTACCCCTTTTATATAGGGGGTACCGTTGCATTCCTATTGGCTGAAAAATTTAAATCAGCCAAAAGGAATTAGAGCTACTTAAATCCTATTGGCTTATTTGAATCAGCCAATAGGAATGAGAGCTGCTTAAATCCTATTGGCTGTTCTAATCAGCCAATAGGATTTAAGCAGCTCTAATTCCTATTGGCTGATTTAAATTTTTCTGCCAATAGGAATGCAACAGTACCCCCAATATAAAAGTGGTACCTTGCATTGAATCCTCAGTATGCGGCGGACGATCACATGAAGAGGACATCCACATTGGACCGATGGACCTCCGCCTGGACCTCCACCTCCATGCATCGACCGCTCTGCCTCCGAACAGGGATGAAGATGGAGCCGCCTGGATGAAGATGCTTCGCCGCTGGGATGAAGAACTTTCGCTGGACTTCAGCAACTGTGAGCATCGATTTTGGGGTTAGTGATAGGTTTTTTTGTGGTTTTTTGGGGTGTTTATTTTTTTTTAGATTAGGTATTTAATGGGCTGAAAAAGAGCTAAATGCCCTTTAAAGGGCAGTAAAAGAGCTGAATGCCCTTTTAAGGGCAATGCCCATACAAATACCCTTTCAGGGCAATGGGTAGATTAGGTTTTTTTATTTTGTGGGTTTGGGGGGTGGGAGTTTGTAATGTTAGGGGGTGTTTGTTTTTATTTTTTAGCAAAAGAGCTGTTAACTTTAGGGCAATGCCCTACAAAAGACCCTTTTAAGGGCTATTGGTAGTTTATTATAGATTAGGGATTTTTTATTTTGGGGTGGGTTTTTTTTTAATGGGGTATTAGAATAGGAATAATTTTTATTATTTTGGATAATTTTGTTTGTTATTTTTTGTAATGGTAGTTTTTTTTATTTTTTGTAATTGTAGTTTACATTTTTTAGTAATCTTATTTTTTTTTTCTTTTTAGTAATTTTAGGTTTTTTCTTTTTAGTAATGTTAGGTTTTATTAGTGTAAGCTTAGCTTTTAGTTTTATTTCACAGGTAAGTTTGTATTTATTTTAACTAGGTAGTTAGTAAATAGTTATATTGTAGCTAGCTTAGGTTTAATTCTTATTTCACAGGTAAGTGTATTTATTTTAACTAGATAGTAAATAGTTATATTGTAGCTAGCTTAGGTTTTATTTTTATTTCACAAGTAAGTTTGTATTTATTTTTAAACAGGTAGTTAGTTAATAATTGCAACTTTAATTTAGGTCTATTTTAATTATGTTAAAGTTAGGGGGTGTTAGGTTTAGGGGTAAATATAGTTTTATTTAGGTTGTTGAGATGTGGGAGCCAACGGTTTAGGGATTATTAGGTTTAGTTAGTGTTGGCGATGTGGGTGTATGGCGGTTTAAGGGTTAATAGGTTTAGTTAGTGTCAGCAATGTTTGGGAACTGCTGTTTAGGGGTTAATAGGTTAAGTTAGTGTCTGCGATGTTTGAGAACGGCGGTGTGATGACCTGGGTTATCCAACCCTGTGCCAGTCACTTGTTTGGCACAGAAAGGGTTATCAGACCCCTTCTACTGTCACTAATTTTTCACAATCTACCCAATCCAGGAAAGCCTGTGACTTAGTTCAGCGTGTGCACAAGGGTTAACACAGTATCTGGTCTGTACTAGACTTCAGAAAAAATGCCCAAAACTCCCCTTTAATGCCACCCACACTAAACTAAAACCATATAGCTCCAAGCTGCCACCACTTATGATTTATTAAAGAGAAAATCCTAAGGAAAAACCCAGACTTACACATTAACTCTCAGAATACAATTTAGCAGAAAATACTTACTACTACTAGTCTCAGTAGCTTCAGTAACGTGGTTCAAATATCAGACAAAGGCCAAAGCTTAATAAATTAAGGTTTATTATGCGAAAAATGTTAAGTTTAAAATAAAAAGGAGAAAATGACAGAAGCTCTTATACTTTCCTAATCTTTGGTATCTGGGCCAGCGATATGGCAGGAAACAATGGTCCCTTACTCTGTCAGTAACAGCTTCCCATGTAAGAATGAACATTTTATTGTTAAGACACAAAATTCTTATACAAGAGTTTAGGAGATCAGGTTGCTTGCCCCCTCCCTCTTTGCAGGGGCTGGGAAGCCCCCTATCTTTTACGACAGTCAATAAACTCTAATTCTTTGCCTGAAATTATAGAACACATTATAATTTCTGCTAGGTAAATCTAGTGTATATCATGTATACAGAGAGGCCATCCCTTAGGGATATGGTGAGGAGTATTTTGATACCAAACACCATATATATTGCATTCTTTATGTTCCTGAAACATTATTTCTGATAAAGCACTTATTTACTGAGCTGGCTTTCCTATCACTGACCCCAGTGTAGTTCATGGTTTGAGGCTCTGTGTTCCATCATGCCCTCTGCTGACAGTTTGAGCCATAAAGGTCTCTTCTGTGTATACTACAAAGTATTTATGAGGGGTCTGGCATATCAAAGAGAAATCGTATGCACACATAAACACAGCAACACAGTTCTTCTTTAAAAACAAACAACTCAACACAGTTCTTCTTAAAAAACAAACAACTGTTTTTAGCACAAAACTACAGAAAGTTAACCCCTTAGCATCTCATTCATGGGGTACTCATGACAGGTGGTTTAATGGTTAATAGGTTTAGTTAGTGTTGGCGATGTTTGGGAACTGCCGTCAGGAGTTAATAGGTTTAGTCTATGTTGGCAATGTCAGGGTACGGCGGTTTAGGGGTTAATAGCTTTATTTAGTGTTTTAGTTAGTGCCGGTGATGTTTTGGAACAGCTGTTTTGGGGTTAATAAGCTTAGTTAGTGTCAGCGATGTTGGGGAACTGTGGTTTAGGGGTTAATAGCTTTATTTTGTGATTTACTTAGTATCGGCAATATCGGGGAACTGCGGTTTAGATAGAACAATGAAAAATTCTGAATATGAATAATGGATTAGAAAATTCGGGAACTGATTTATTAATTTTCAGAATTTTTCGGTATTTTGCCGATTCGAAAATTCGGGTGCATTCAAAATTTGGATGAAACAAAACGCACATGTCTAGTACACAGATGCTACATCCTCTGTTGCCCTACCATTAGTGGTAAAGTGTGCAAATGCCACCCTGCCTTCCTGTCCTCCCTACAAACAGCATCATAGCCATTCAGCCACATTGCTGAATTAATGGCCCAGTCCCCATAAGTTGCTGCAAGCCGGCTCCAAATGCTGCAGCCCACCTGGAAATCTCCCAATATCCCAGTAGACCAGTCTGGCCTTGACTGGTATTGATGTGAGATGTATAATGATGTGAGTTTCTATACACTGTGCACTATACCCTGATGAGTACACTGCTCTATATAAATATGATGAGTATGTATACTCTGGTAAAGGAATATCTATACACTAATAGTGAACACACTACACTGTATAATTATGTGAGTATCTATACACTGATGAGTATGTTGCACAGTCTAATGATGAGAATCTATACACAGATAATGACTACTTAGGCACATGCATATGTATAGACAGGCTGCTATGGGCCCACTGCTGTACCCATGCTAGTTCTGCCCCTGCTGGGGAACACTAATATATGTCATTCAGCAGTGTAGTTTTCCAATGACTGCTTATACTTTTCTTCTATAAATCCTCTAAAACTATTATGAAGTTTAACTTTTGTTTTTTATAATGTTGTTCATTTTATTGTGTATTTCGGTACTCATAAGCAACAATATGCAACAAAAATGGCATCAATGTTTCCTTAAAGGGAAGTCGTCTGATTTGTTAAATCAACTACACTAGTTATATTCTTTACATCTTAAAGGGACTGTAAACACCTTGTAAATACATGACATCTATGTTGTACAGTAATACAACAGAAAAGTCTAAACATTTTTTTTACTGCTATTGATTTTTCAATAGCAAAACTCCACCCACCACTTGCCTTAGATGGAGATATTCACAGTTATTAAAGTGCTTTGTTTGCAGCTGTTATCAACTAGAGCCAATTAGGGAAGTAAATGTAGCAGAGTTAGCCTTGAGAATTCAGCAGGGTGCATTGTAAGTTCTGAGAATTTTAAAATCCTCAGTTTTCAGAGCTAAATTACATGAAAATAAATAATAAAAGTATATTGCCAACGTTTTCATTACACAGAACTTAACATTTTATATAAAAATCTCAAGGTGTTTATCGTCCCTAATAAACATTACTTTAAATTAAAATAATGGCAAGTGATTTACTAGCACCATCTTTTCCTGCTAAATAATGCATAGTAAAAAATCCTTTTGCAATATACTTTCATTATTTATCACCCCCTTCCTGTAAATAATTTTTTACAATTTGAGGGCCTTTCCAATTGTGTAAATGCACACTGCAGACTCCATAAGCCTAACCCTGTCACATACCTGTCCCTATCTGGCCTCAGCGCAGGTGATCATAAATAGAAAAACAAATACAAGTTTTGCTAACAAAATGAGAGCAGCTGATCTGATCTACTCCACTAGTCCAGATTTACTTTTACAAGCAAAGTGGTAGGGGAGTTTGGCCACTTAAAAACTGCAGATAACAAGATGTTATTGTATTCAACAAGTGTTCACACTGGAACAATATATTAATTGATTGTAAGATTATGGAAAAGTTGTCTATAGGTAGACAGGAGTTGATGGTAACTGCACTTCACAGCCGTTCCTCCAAGCTCTGTCTGTTTTAAAAGTGGGACAGAAGAGGGAAGAGCTAAATGCACAGACTGCACAGCTGAGAGTAGCAACTGCTGAACTCCTGGTGCCTGAAGGATATACACAGGCTGCACAGCTGAGAGTAGCAACTGCTGAACTCCTGGTACCTGAAGGATATGCACAGACTGCACAGCTAAGAGTAACAACTGCTGAACTCCTGGTGCCTGAAGGATATGCACAGACTGCACAGCTGAGAGTAGCAACTGCTGAACTCCTGGTACCTGAAGGATATGCACAGACTGCACAGCTAAGAGTAACAACTGCTGAACTCCTGGTGCCTGAAGGATATGCACAGACTGCACAGCTGAGAGTAACAACTGCTGAACTCCTGGTGCCTGAAGGATATACACAGGCTGCACAGCTGAGAGTAACAAATGCTGAACTCCTGGTGTCTGAAGGATATGCACAGACTGCACAGCTGAGAGTAGCAACTGCTGAACTCCTGGTGCCTGAAGGATATGCACAGACTGCACAGCTGAGAGTAGCAACTGCTTAACTCCTGGTGTCTGAAGGATATGCACAGACTGCACAGCTGAGAGTAGCAACAACTGAACTCCTGGTACCTAAAGGATATGCACAGACTGCACAGCTGAGAGTAGCAACTGATGAATTCCTGGTGCCTGAAGGATATGCACAGACTGCACAGCTGAGAGTAGCAACTGCTGAATTCCTGGTGCCTGAAGGATATGCACAGACTGCACAGCTGAGAGTAGCAACAACTGAACTCCTGGTACCTAAAGGATATGCACAGACTGCACAGCTGAGAGTAACAACTGCTGAACTCCTGGTGCCTGAAAGATATGCACAGACTGCACAGCTGAGAGTAGCAACAACTGAACTCCTGGTGCCTGAAGGATATGCACAGACTGCACAGCTGAGAGTAGCAACAACTGAACTCCTGGTACCTAAAGGATATGCACAGACTGCACAGCTGAGAGTAGCAACTGCTGAACTCCTGGTGCCTGAAGGATATGCACAGACTGCACAGCTGAGAGTAGCAACAACTGAACTCCTGGTACCTAAAGGATATGCACAGACTGCACAGCTGAGAGTAGCAACTGCTGAACTCCTGGTGCCTGAAGGATATGCACAGACTGCACAGCTGAGAGTAGCAACAACTGAACTCCTGGTACCTAAAGGATATGCACAGACTGCACAGCTGAGAGTAACAACAGCTGAACTCCTGGTGCCTGAAGGATATGCACAGACTGCACAGCTGAGAGTAGCAACAACTGAACTCCTGGTACCTAAAGGATATGCACAGACTGCACAGCTGAGAGTAGCAACTGCTGAACTCCTGGTGCCTGAAGGATATGCACAGACTGCACAGCTGAGAGTAGCAACAACTGAACTCCTGGTACCTAAAGGATATGCACAGACTGCACAGCTGAAAGTAGCAACTGCTGAACTCCTGGTGCCTGAAGGATATGCACAGACTGCACAGCTGAGAGTAGCAACTGCTGAACTCCTGGTGCCTGAAAGATATGCACAGACTGCACAGCTGAGAGTAGCAACTGCTGAACTCCTGGTGCCTGAAGGATATGCACAGACTGCACAGCTGAGAGTAGCAACAACTGAACTCCTGGTACCTAAAGGATATGCACAGACTGCACAGCTGAGAGTAGCAACAACTGAACTCCTGGTACCTAAAGGATATGCACAGACTGCACAGCTGAGAGTAGCAACTGATGAACTCCTGGTGCCTGAAGGATATGCACAGACTGCACAGCTGAGAGTAGCAACTGCTGAATTCCTGGTGCCTGAAGGATATGCACAGACTGCACAGCTGAGAGTAGCAACAACTGAACTCCTGGTACCTAAAGGATATGCACAGACTGCACAGCTGAGAGTAACAACTGCTGAACTCCTGGTGCCTGAAAGATATGCACAGACTGCACAGCTGAGAGTAGCAACAACTGAACTCCTGGTGCCTGAAGGATATGCACAGACTGCACAGCTGAGAGTAGCAACAACTGAACTCCTGGTACCTAAAGGATATGCACAGACTGCACAGCTGAGAGTAGCAACTGCTGAACTCCTGGTGCCTGAAGGATATGCACAGACTGCACAGCTGAGAGTAGCAACAACTGAACTCCTGGTACCTAAAGGATATGCACAGACTGCACAGCTGAGAGTAGCAACTGCTGAACTCCTGGTGCCTGAAGGATATGCACAGACTGCACAGCTGAGAGTAGCAACAACTGAACTCCTGGTACCTAAAGGATATGCACAGACTGCACAGCTGAGAGTAACAACAGCTGAACTCCTGGTGCCTGAAGGATATGCACAGACTGCACAGCTGAGAGTAACAACTGCTGAACTCCTGGTGCCTGAAAGATATGCACAGACTGCACAGCTGAGAGTAGCAACAACTGAACTCCTGGTGCCTGAAGGATATGCACAGACTGCACAGCTGAGAGTAGCAACAACTGAACTCCTGGTACCTAAAGGATATGCACAGACTGCACAGCTGAGAGTAGCAACTGCTGAACTCCTGGTGCCTGAAGGATATGCACAGACTGCACAGCTGAGAGTAGCAACAACTGAACTCCTGGTACCTAAAGGATATGCACAGACTGCACAGCTGAGAGTAGCAACTGCTGAACTCCTGGTGCCTGAAGGATATGCACAGACTGCACAGCTGAGAGTAGCAACAACTGAACTCCTGGTACCTAAAGGATATGCACAGACTGCACAGCTGAGAGTAGCAACTGCTGAACTCCTGGTGCCTGAAGGATATGCACAGACTGCACAGCTGAGAGTAGCAACTGCTGAACTCCTGGTGCCTGAAGGATATGCACAGACTGCACAGCTGAGAGTAGCAACAACTGAACTCCTGGTACCTAAAGGATATGCACAGACTGCACAGCTGAGAGTAGCAACTGCTGAACTCCTGGTGCCTGAAGGATATGCACAGACTGCACAGCTGAGAGTAGCAACAACTGAACTCCTGGTACCTAAAGGATATGCACAGACTGCACAGCTGAGAGTAGCAACTGCTGAACTCCTGGTGCCTGAAGGATATGCACAGACTGCACAGCTGAGAGTAGCAACTGCTGAACTCCTGGTGCCTGAAAGATATGCACAGACTGCACAGCTGAGAGTAGCAACTGCTGAACTCCTGGTGCCTGAAGGATATGCACAGACTGCACAGCTGAGAGTAGCAACAACTGAACTCCTGGTACCTAAAGGATATGCACAGACTGCACAGCTGAGAGTAACAACTGCTGAACTCCTGGTGCCTGAAGGATATGCACAGACTGCACAGCTGAGAGTAGCAACAACTGAACTCCTGGTACCTAAAGGATATGCACAGACTGCACAGCTGAGAGTAGCAACTGCTGAACTCCTGGTGCCTGAAGGATATGCACAGACTGCACAGCTGAGAGTAGCAACTGCTGAATTCCTGGTGCCTAAAGGATATGCACAGACTGCACAGCTGAGAGTAACAACTGCTGAACTCCTGGTGCCTGAAGGATATGCACAGACTGCACAGCTGAGAGTAGCAACAACTGAACTCCTGGTACCTAAAGGATATGCACAGACTGCACAGCTGAGAGTAGCAACTGCTGAACTCCTGGTGCCTGAAGGATATGCACAGACTGCACAGCTGAGAGTAGCAACAACTGAACTCCTGGTACCTAAAGGATATGCACAGACTGCACAGCTGAGAGTAGCAACTGCTGAACTCCTGGTGCCTGAAGGATATGCACAGACTGCACAGCTGAGAGTAGCAACTGCTGAATTCCTGGTGCCTGAAGGATATGCACAGACTGCACAGCTGAGAGTAGCAACTGCTGAACTCCTGGTGCCTGAAAGATATGCACAGACTGCACAGCTGAGAGTAGCAACTGCTGAACTTCTGGTACCTGAAGGATATGCACAGACTGCACAGCTGAGAGTAACAACTGCTGAACTTCTGGTACCTGAAGGATATGCACAGACTGCACAGCTGAGAGTAGCAACTGCTGAACTTCTGGTGCCTGAAGGATATGCACAGACTGCACAACTGAGAGTAGCAACTGCTGAACTCCTGGTACCTGAAGGATATGCACAGACTGCACAACTGAGAGTAGCAACTGCTGAACTCCTGGTGCCTGAAGGATATGCACAGACTGCACAGCTGAGAGTAACAACTGCTGAACTCCTGGTGCCTGAAGGATATGCACAGACTGCACAGCTGAGAGTAGCAACAACTGAACTCCTGGTGCCTGAAAGATATGCACAGACTGCACAACTGAGAGTAGCAACTGCTGAACTCCTGGTGCCTGAAAGATATGCACAGACTGCACAACTGAGAGTAGCAACTGCTGAACTCCTGGTGCCTGAAAGATATGCACAGACTGCACAACTGAGAGTAGCAACTGCTGAACTTCTGGTGCCTGAAAGATATGCACAGACTGCACAACTGAGAGTAGCAACTGCTGAACTCCTGGTGCCTGAAGGATATGCACAGACTGCACAGCTGAGAGTAGCAACTGCTGAACTCCTGGTGCCTGAAGGATATGCACAGACTGCACAGCTGAGAGTAGCAACTGCTGAACTCCTGGTGCCTGAAGGATATGCACAGACTGCACAGCTGAGAGTAGCAACAACTGAACTCCTGGTACCTGAAGGATATGCACAGACTGCACAGCTGAGAGTAGCAACTGCTGAACTCCTGGTGCCTGAAGGATATGCACAGACTGCACAGCTGAGAGTAGCAACTGCTGAACTCCTGGTGCCTGAAAGATATGGACAGACTGCATAGCTGAGAGTAGCAACTGCTGAACTCCTGGTACCTGAAGGATATGCACAGACTGCACAGCTGAGAGTAGCAACTGCTGAACTCCTGGTGCCTGAAGGATATGCACAGACTGCACAGCTGAGAGTAGCAACAACTGAACTCCTGGTACCTAAAGGATATGCACAGACTGCACAGCTGAGAGTAGCAACTGCTTAACTCCTGGTGCCTGAAGGATATGCACAGACTGCACAGCTGAGAGTAGCAACTGCTGAATTCCTGGTGCCTGAAGGATATGCACAGACTGCACAGCTGAGAGTAGCAACTGCTGAACTCCTGGTGCCTGAAAGATATGCACAGACTGCACAGCTGAGAGTAGCAACTGCTAAACTTCTGGTACCTGAAGGATATGCACAGACTGCACAGCTGAGAGTAGCAACTGCTGAACTTCTGGTACCTGAAGGATATGCACAGACTGCACAGCTGAGAGTAGCAACTGCTGAACTTCTGGTGCCTGAAGGATATGCACAGACTGCACAACTGAGAGTAGCAACTGCTGAACTCCTGGTACCTGAAGGATATTCACAGACTGCACAGCTGAGAGTAGCAACTGCTGAACTCCTGGTGCCTGAAAGATATGCACAGACTGCATAGCTGAGAGTAGCAACTGCTGAACTCCTGGTACCTGAAGGATATGCACAGACTGCACAGCTGAGAGTAGCAACTGCTGAACTCCTGGTGCCTGAAGGATATGCACAGACTGCACAGCTGAGAGTAGCAACAACTGAACTCCTGGTACCTAAAGGATATGCACAGACTGCACAGCTGAGAGTAGCAACTGCTGAACTCCTGGTGCCTGAAGGATATGCACAGACTGCACAGCTGAGAGTAGCAACTGCTGAATTCCTGGTGCCTGAAGGATATGCACAGACTGCACAGCTGAGAGTAGCAACAACTGAACTCCTGGTACCTAAAGGATATGCACAGACTGCACAGCTGAGAGTAGCAACTGCTGAACTCCTGGTGCCTGAAGGATATGCACAGACTGCACAGCTGAGAGTAGCAACAACTGAACTCCTGGTTCCTTAAGGATATGCACAGACTGCACAGCTGAGAGTAGCAACTGCTGAACTCCTGGTGCCTGAAGGATATGCACAGACTGCACAGCTGAGAGTAGCAACTGCTGAACTCCTGGTGCCTGAAAGATATGCACAGACTGCACAGCTGAGAGTAGCAACTGCTGAACTCCTGGTGCCTGAAGGATATGCACAGACTGCACAGCTGAGAGTAGCAACAACTGAACTCCTGGTACCTAAAGGATATGCACAGACTGCACAGCTGAGAGTAACAACTGCTGAACTCCTGGTGCCTGAAGGATATGCACAGACTGCACAGCTGAGAGTAGCAACAACTGAACTCCTGGTACCTAAAGGATATGCACAGACTGCACAGCTGAGAGTAGCAACTGCTGAACTCCTGGTGCCTGAAGGATATGCACAGACTGCACAGCTGAGAGTAGCAACTGCTGAATTCCTGGTGCCTGAAGGATATGCACAGACTGCACAGCTGAGAGTAACAACTGCTGAACTCCTCCTGGTGCCTGAAGGATATGCACAGACTGCACAGCTGAGAGTAGCAACAACTGAACTCCTGGTACCTAAAGGATATGCACAGACTGCACAGCTGAGAGTAGCAACTGCTGAACTCCTGGTGCCTGAAGGATATGCACAGACTGCACAGCTGAGAGTAGCAACAACTGAACTCCTGGTACCTAAAGGATATGCACAGACTGCACAGCTGAGAGTAGCAACTGCTGAACTCCTGGTGCCTGAAGGATATGCACAGACTGCACAGCTGAGAGTAGCAACTGCTGAATTCCTGGTGCCTGAAGGATATGCACAGACTGCACAGCTGAGAGTAGCAACTGCTGAACACCTGGTGCCTGAAAGATATGCACAGACTGCACAGCTGAGAGTAGCAACTGCTGAACTTCTGGTACCTGAAGGATATGCACAGACTGCACAGCTGAGAGTAGCAACTGCTGAACTTCTGGTACCTGAAGGATATGCACAGACTGCACAGCTGAGAGTAGCAACTGCTGAACTTCTGGTGCCTGAAGGATATGCACAGACTGCACAACTGAGAGTAGCAACTGCTGAACTCCTGGTACCTGAAGGATATGCACAGACTGCACAACTGAGAGTAGCAACTGCTGAACTCCTGGTGCCTGAAGGATATGCACAGACTGCACAGCTGAGAGTAACAACTGCTGAACTCCTGGTGCCTGAAGGATATGCACAGACTGCACAGCTGAGAGTAGCAACAACTGAACTCCTGGTGCCTGAAAGATATGCACAGACTGCACAACTGAGAGTAGCAACTGCTGAACTCCTGGTGCCTGAAAGATATGCACAGACTGCACAACTGAGAGTAGCAACTGCTGAACTCCTGGTGCCTGAAAGATATGCACAGACTGCACAACTGAGAGTAGCAACTGCTGAACTTCTGGTGCCTGAAAGATATGCACAGACTGCACAACTGAGAGTAACAACTGCTGAACTCCTGGTGCCTGAAGGATATGCACAGACTGCACAGCTGAGAGTAGCAACTGCTGAACTCCTGGTGCCTGAAGGATATGCACAGACTGCACAGCTGAGAGTAGCAACTGCTGAACTCCTGGTGCCTGAAGGATATGCACAGACTGCACAGCTGAGAGTAGCAACAACTGAACTCCTGGTACCTGAAGGATATGCACAGACTACACAGCTGAGAGTAGCAACTGCTGAACTCCTGGTGCCTGAAGGATATGCACAGACTGCACAGCTGAGAGTAGCAACTGCTGAACTCCTGGTGCCTGAAAGATATGCACAGACTGCATAGCTGAGAGTAGCAACTGCTGAACTCCTGGTACCTGAAGGATATGCACAGACTGCACAGCTGAGAGTAGCAACTGCTGAACTCCTGGTGCCTGAAGGATATGCACAGACTGCACAGCTGAGAGTAGCAACAACTGAACTCCTGGTACCTAAAGGATATGCACAGACTGCACAGCTGAGAGTAGCAACTGATGAACTCCTGGTGCCTGAAGGATATGCACAGACTGCACAGCTGAGAGTAGCAACTGCTGAATTCCTGGTGCCTGAAGGATATGCACAGACTGCACAGCTGAGAGTAGCAACTGCTGAACTCCTGGTGCCTGAAAGATATGCACAGACTGCACAGCTGAGAGTAGCAACTGCTGAACTTCTGGTACCTGAAGGATATGCACAGACTGCACAGCTGAGAGTAGCAACTGCTGAACTTCTGGTACCTGAAGGATGTGCACAGACTGCACAGCTGAGAGTAACAAATGCTGAACTCCTGGTGCCTGAAGGATATGCACAGACTGCACAGCTGAGAGTAGCAACTGCTGAACTTCTGGTGCCTGAAGGATATGCACAGACTGCACAACTGAGAGTAGCAACTGCTGAACTCCTGGTACCTGAAGGATATTCACAGACTGCACAGCTGAGAGTAGCAACTGCTGAACTCCTGGTGCCTGAAAGATATGCACAGACTGCATAGCTGAGAGTAGCAACTGCTGAACTCCTGGTACCTGAAGGATATGCACAGACTGCACAGCTGAGAGTAGCAACTGCTGAACTCCTGGTGCCTGAAGGATATGCACAGACTGCACAGCTGAGAGTAGCAACTGCTGAACTCCTGGTGCCTGAAGGATATGCACAGACTGCACAGCTGAGAGTAGCAACTGCTGAATTCCTGGTGCCTGAAGGATATGCACAGACTGCACAGCTGAGAGTAGCAACTGCTGAACTCCTGGTGCCTGAAAGATATGCACAGACTGCACAGCTGAGAGTAGCAACTGCTGAACGTCTGGTACCTGAAGGATATGCACAGACTGCACAACTGAGAGTAGCAACTGCTGAACTCCTGGTGCCTGAAGGATATGCACAGACTGCACAGCTGAGAGTAACAACTGCTGAACTCCTGGTGCCTGAAGGATATGCACAGACTGCACAGCTGAGAGTAGCAACAACTGAACTCCTGGTGCCTGAAAGATATGCACAGACTGCACAACTGAGAGTAGCAACTGCTGAACTCCTGGTGCCAGAAAGATATGCACAGACTGCATAGCTGAGAGTAGCAACTGCTGAACTCCTGGTACCTGAAGGATATGCACAGACTGCACAGCTGAGAGTAGCAACTGCTGAACTCCTGGTGCCTGAAGGATATGCACAGACTGCACAGCTGAGAGTAGCAACTGCTGAACTCCTGGTGCCTGAAGGATATGCACAGACTGCACAGCTGAGAGTAGCAACTGCTGAATTCCTGGTGCCTGAAGGATATGCACAGACTGCACAGCTGAGAGTAGCAACTGCTGAACTCCTGGTGCCTGAAAGATATGCACAGACTGCACAGCTGAGAGTAGCAACTGCTGAACGTCTGGTACCTGAAGGATATGCACAGACTGCACAACTGAGAGTAGCAACTGCTGAACTCCTGGTGCCTGAAGGATATGCACAGACTGCACAGCTGAGAGTAACAACTGCTGAACTCCTGGTGCCTGAAGGATATGCACAGACTGCACAGCTGAGAGTAGCAACAACTGAACTCCTGGTGCCTGAAGGATATGCACAGACTGCACAGCTGAGAGTAGCAACTGCTGAACTCCTGGTGCCTGAAGGATATGCACAGACTGCACAGCTGAGAGTAGCAACAACTGAACTCCTGGTGCCTGAAGGATATGCACAGACTGCACAGCTGAGAGTAGCAACTGCTGAACTCCTGGTGCCTGAAGGATATGCACAGACTGCACAGCTAAGAGTAACAACTGCTGAACTCCTGGTGCCTGAAGGATATGCACAGACTGCACAGCTGAGAGTAGCAACTGCTGAACTCCTGGTGCCTGAAGGATATGCACAGACTGCACAGCTGAGAGTAGCAACTGCTGAACTCCTGGTGCCTGAAGGATATGCACAGACTGCATAGCTGAGAGTAGCAACTGCTGAACTCCTGGGGCGCAATCCGATATACAGCGCAGGTTTCGGCGCAAGCGTGGAAACCTGCGCCGCCCGTAGTTTCACCTCGCACATCAAGCTATCACATATACGGCGCCGACAGTTGCTAAAGTTCCGTAATTCGGACAAACTAGCGATGTCCCGAAATAAGCGTAAGTACAAATTTCTGGAGTTGCCAGTGACTTACGGCACATTAGAAAATGCTGCCGCATAAAAAAAAACTAAAGTATTAAATCTCCCGTAACTGTCTAACCTGCCTCCCAAAAATAGCCCCACACGTATACCCCTCTATCCGCAATCCCCCCTCTCACTCCTAACAATAAATGTATTAACCCCTAAACAGCCGCTCCCGGACCTTGCCGCCACCTATATTATATGAATTACCCCCTAATCTGACCCCCCTACACCGCCGCCACCTATATTATATGTATTACCCCCTAATCTGACCCTCCTACACCACCGCCACCTATATTATATGTATTACCCCCTAATCTGAGCCCCTACACCGCCGCCACCTATATTATATGTATTACCCCCTAATCTGTGCCCCCTACACCGCCGCCACCTATATTAAATTTATTAACCCCTAATATGATCCCCCTACACCGCTGCCACCTACATTAACTCTATTAACCCCTAATCTGGGCCCCCTACACCACCACCACCTATATTAAATTATTAACCCCTAATTTGATCCCCCTACACCGCCGCCACCTACATTAACTCTATTAACCCCTAATCTGATCCCCCTACACCGCCGCCACCTATATTAACTCTATTAACAGTCAGAACCAAAAACGATACCGGATAAGGTAAAAACTGGAACTTTAATCTTTATATAAAAACTTGACAACATACTTAAAAACAAAAAGCACAGACAAGGGTAGACTTAGTCTAACTCTTAACTCTATTAACCCCTAATCTGAGCCCCCTACACCGCCGCCACCTATATTAACAATATTACCCCCTAAACCTAAGTCTAACCCTAACACCCCCTAACTTAATTATTATTTAAATAAATCTAAATAATATTAATATTATTCACTAAATAATTCCTATTTAAAACTAAATGCGTACCTATAAAATAAACTTTAAGATAGCTACAATATAATAAATAATTACATTGTAGCTATTTTAGGGTTTATATTTATTTTACAGGTAACTTTGTATTTATTTTAACTAGGTACAATAGCTATTAAATAGTTAATAACTATTTAATAGCTACCTAGTTAAAATAATAACAAAATTACCTGTAAAATAAATCCTAACCTAAGTTACCATTACACCTAACACTACACTATCAATAAATTAATAAAATAAACTACAATTATCTAAACTAAAATACAATTAAATAAACTAAACTATATTAAAAAAAAAACGCTAAATTGCAAAAAATAAAAAAAGATTACAAGAATTTTAAGCTAATTACACCTAATCTAAGCCCCCCAATAAAATAAAAAAGCCCCCCAAAATAATAAAATTTCCCTACCCTAAACTAAATTACAAAAGTAATCAGCTCTATTACCAGCCCTTAAAAGGGCCTTTTGCGGGGCATTGCCCCAAAGTAATCAGCTCTTTTACCTGTAAAAAAAAAGAACAACCCCACCCCTACCATTACAACCCACCACCCACACACCCCTACTCTAATCAGCCAATAGAATTACAGTAGCTCTTATTCTATTGGCTATTCAAATCAGCGAATAGAATTACAGTAGCTCTCATCCGATTGGCTGATTTGAATTTGAAGGCTTAAATCAGCCAATAGGAATTCAAGGGACGCCATTTTTAATCGCGTATCTTGAATTCCTATTCAGTGTACGGCGGAGATCGTATGAAGAGGATCCTCCACGCTCCATGGCTCCCCGGTCTTCAGTTCCAGCGTCGCCGATCTTCAGTTCCAGCATCGCCGGTCTTCAGTTCCAGAGTGGACATTCTTCAGCTCCGCGGTCATCGGTCTTCAACTCCTCTGCTCCGCGCCGGCTGGTTCCTGGAAGAAGAAGATGTTGCCGCTTGGAAGAAGACTTCACCGCCTGGAACAGGACCTTCTCCGCCGGTCTTCAGGACAGGTAAGGAGCACTTGGGGGCTAGACTTAGGTTTTTAAGGGGGGATCAGGTGGGTTTTAGAGTAGGGGTGTGTGGGTGGTGGGTTGTAATGGGGAGGGGGTTGTTCTTTTTTTTGCAGGTAAAAGAGCTGATTACTTTGGGGCAATGCCCCGCAAAAGGCCCTTTTAAGGGCTGGTAATAGAGCTGATTACTTTTGTAATTTAGTTTAGGGTAGGGAAATTTTATTATTTTGGGGGGCTTTTTTATTTTATTAGGGGGCTTAGATTAGGTGTAATTAGCTGAAAATTCTTGCAATCTTTTTTTATTGTGGTGATAATACGAATACATGACAATCTGTATTTTTTATGTTTATTGGAAGGCAAACACTTGTACATGTAAACTTTGTAACTCTGTATTGTTGTTTAAAATCAATAAAAAATATTTCAAATAAAATAAACCCTAAGATAGCTACAATATAATTAATAATTACATTGTAGCTATTTTAGGGTTTATATTTATTTTACAGGTAATTTTGTAATTATTTTAACTAGGTAGCTATTAAATAGTTATTAACTATTTAATAGCTATTGTACCTAGTTAAAATAAATACAAAGTTACCTGTAAAATAAATATAAACCCTAAAATAGCTACAATGTAATTATTAATTATATTGTAGCTATCTTAGGGTTTATTTTATTTGAAATATTTTTTATTGATTTTAAACAACAATACAGAGTTACAAAGTTTACATGTACAAGTGTTTGCCTTCCAATAAACATAAAAAATACAGATTGTCATGTATTCGTATTATCACCATAATTTTGGTTTGATGGCCTATCCGAACGCCACCTCTACTCTGTATTTGTGACAGTTTACCAAGGTGAAGTAAGAAATTTAACAATAACTTCAACCCCCCAACTTATAAAACTCCCCCCCCACCCCCCTACTTCCAGGCTGTTCTAACTTGTCTCCGTCCCTAGTGTGAATTCATATATTTAACTATCATTTCTCAGAACTGTTGCTTAATTATCTCGGGAATGTCACCACGTCCCATGTCCTCATTTCTATTTAAAGATGTCGGGCACCTCTACCGCTGCTCCAATAGTCAGTCTTGGTCAAATAAATTCTGTAACTCACCCTTCCTTAACATCCAGTAAAACCAAACTTTTTGAAATTGTTCTGGCTGGCCCTGTGACCATGTCGCCGCTTCTGATAAGTTGTAGGTGTCTACAATTTTGTCTACCACTTCTTGCAAAGCGGGTGTCCCCACTTTCCAGTGTCTAGCGACACAGATTCTCATACACGAACAGAGGATTCTGATAAAGCTATTAATCGTTTTGTTGAATGGTCTTACCCTATCATGTAATAGTGCCTGTGATATTGTGAGGGTTATTCTCTCGTTCAATAGCATCCCTATCATGGTTGAGAGTTTCTCCCAAAGTGTCTGGACCCTTGGACAGTCCCACCACATGTGTCTAAATGTCCCCTTTTCCCGACATCCTCTATAGCAATTACCGTCGTGTGTTACAGCATAATGCGCTGTTCTTTCAGGTGTTAGGTACCATCAAAACGACACATTGATAGCATTCTCTCTCAAATCTGCACTAATTAACCCTTTACTTGCGTCCCTCAACAAATCTTCCCAGTCACTTTTCTCCCTTACTTCCATGATATCTCTTTCCCATCTCTCTACTAAGGGTGATTTAGACTGACTACTCGCTTTTTGCATCATCAAGTAGATTCGGGAGATCAATTTTTTCCCCCTGGATGGTGCACTTATCATTCTCTCTAATTCCGTAAGTGGTGTGGACTGTTTTTGTGACAAATATGCGTGTATGGATGAGCTAACTTGTAGATACAAATACCAATGAAGGTGATCCGGGTCTAGTCTCTTTCTGATCTGATTGTATGTAAGTATTTTTGAGTTCTGCAAAAATCTGCTACCCTGTATAGGCCCTTATTTTCCCATTTTCCTACTAGCCTCAGCAGATACCCAGGTACTAAAAATTTAGTGGGTTTAAGCAAAGACTCTGCTCTACAAAGTTCTAACCCTCTTGTGACTTTTGTCCATAAGCATATTGCCTCCACTGTTATCGGTGCCTTGTACTCGTTTGTTTTTAACAGCTGCTCCGTGTCCCATATAATATCTGCTGCCCTGTTGTAACCCGCAATTTCCGCCTCAATCCTGGGCCAGATTAGTTCGCTATCACTCTTCCCCATCACTACTGTCTGAGCTAGTCTAGATGCCCGATAATATTCAATGAGATTTGGAACTCCCAGGCCCCCCACCTGTCTATGTTGTTTCAACACCTGTGCCGCAATCCTTGTCTTACCATCCCCTCTCAAGAATTTTAATAATTCATCTTGTATAGCCTCAAGGTCCGTAGTGGGAATACCTATGGGTATAGCTCTAAAAATATACATTAATCTCGGGAGGAGATTCATCTTAACTGCCATTAGCCTCCCGTACCATGAGAAGTTACCTTTTTTCCACTTTCCCAAATCACTTCTAATGGTTTTGTAGATAGGCAGATAGTTTAGCTTATAAAGCTCAGACAAATTATCCCTTATTTTAACCCCTAAATATGTGATGTAGTTTTTTGCCAAAACAATATCAAAGTTTAACTCCATTGCTTTTTTCGTATGTGGAGGGAGGCAAATCGGTAGTGCCTCACATTTGGCGGTGTTTATCTTGTAACCTGAAATCTCTGAGAACTCTTCTAGAGTTTTATATAGATGTGTTAATGAGTGTAAGGGTCTGGTTAATGTTAGTAACACATCGTCCGCGAATAACATTAATTTATATTCCGAAGTTGCTAACTGTACTCCCGAAATGTCTTTCGAATTCCTGATATATGAGGCTAGTGGTTCTATACATATAGCAAACAGCAGCGGCGACAGCGGGCACCCCTTCCGGGTCCCATTTAAGATTGTAATTTGTCTAGATATATAGCCCGCCGCCCCCACTACCGCTTTCGGCCCTGAATAAATACTTTTAAGCGCTTGTATAAATGCCCCTTTAAACCCCATGACCGTAAGTACTGTGAACATGAACCTCCAGTCTACCCTGTTGAACGCTTTTTCTGCGTCTAACGACAGGAATAGAGCTGGAGCCTCAGTCGCCTTCAAGTAGACTATCAAAGTAATAGCTCTCCTAACGTTGTCCAGGGCCTCTCTATCTTGTATAAATCCCACCTGGTCTTGGTGGACCAGCGAGGGAAGAATCTGTTTTAGTCTATTAGGGAGATCGGCCTATAGTTCTGACAATATTTAGCTTTTTTCCCCCCCTTTGGTATCACTATTATCTTTGCTTGTAGTGCTTCCTCAGGTATCTCCCATCCCTCCATGATGCCATTACAAAAATTGACCAGGTGAGGTAGTAATTCTTTCTTAAAGAGTTTATAATATTCCCCTGTCAGGCCGTCTGGACCTGCAGCTTTCCCAGTTTTTAAATCCTTAATTACCCCTAAGACTTCTGAGCTTGTTATTTTCTTATTAACACTTTCTAGATCACCATCCTTGACTAATTTCAATCTCGCCCCATCTAAAAATTGTCTTGTCTTGGTGGCTATATCTCCCAGCCCACTTTTTTCCCGTTGTATACATTTTCGTAATACTGAGCAAAACTATCTGCTATTTCCTGTGGGTGCGAGGTGAGATCCCCCCTCTCTGTGTAAAGCTTGGGTATAGAAAAATATGTATTCCTTTCTCTCAGCTTATATGCAAGATATTTGTCTGGTTTGTTTGCGTACATGAAATAATGAGTTCTCAACCTCAAAGCTGCTCTAACGGAGGCATCATTCAAGATTTTCACTAACCTCCTCTTAGTCACTAGTAGCTTATATGTGTTGGTGGAGATAGTGTGTTGGTGTTCCTTCTCTAGTTGTTCAACCTCGTTCTGTAATGTGTTAACCAATTTGGCCGCTAACTTGTTTTTTATCGACTTTTCTTTTATAAGAAGTCCTCATACAAAGGGCTTGTGAGCCGCCCATGTCACTAATGGGTTTCTTACTGATCCAGTATTTATGTCCCAGTATTCCCTGAGCACTCTCTGTATCTTCCCGTGTATCTCTGGATCCCTTAATAGTACTGGGTTATATGTCCATGACCGTTGTCTAGAGATATTTACTAGGCCCGCCAACTCCGCGTAGACCAGGGAATGGTCTGACCAAACGCAGGCTTGTGTGCCCACCTTCACTAGATTAGGTGTCAATATTTGGCTAACAAAGATGTAGTCAAGTGTGGTGTATATTTTATGAGCAGGGGAATAATAAGTATAGTCGTGAGCTAATCTGCCTACTGCATCCCAAGTGTCTACAAGACTATGTTCTTCGAGTGAATTTCTAATTGATTTAATTATACAGGGAGGGCAGAATTATTAGGCAAGTTGTATTTTTGAGGATTAATTTTATTATTGAACAACAACCATGTTCTCAATGAACCCAAAAAACTAATTAATATCAAAGCTGAATAGTTTTGGAAGTAGTTTTTAGTTTGTTTTTAGTTATAGCTATTTTAGGGGGATATCTGTGTGTGCAGGTGACTATTACTGTGCATAATTATTAGGCAACTTAACAAAAAACAAATATATACCCATTTAAATTATTTATTTTTACCAGTGAAACCAATATAACATCTCAACATTCACAAATATACATTTCTGACATTCAAAAACAAAATAAAAACAAATCAGTGACCAATATAGCCACCTTTCTTTGCAAGGACACTCAAAAGCCTGCCATCCATGGATTCTGTCAGTGTTTTGATCT
The DNA here is from genome assembly GCF_027579735.1 of Bombina bombina. Taxonomy (NCBI): domain Eukaryota; kingdom Metazoa; phylum Chordata; class Amphibia; order Anura; family Bombinatoridae; genus Bombina; species Bombina bombina. Next base: position 716,032,834 of record NC_069503.1, read on the forward strand.
GTTCACCATCAACATTGCGTGCAGCATCAACCACAGCCTCCCAGACACTGTTCAGAGAGGTGTACTGTTTTCCCTCCTTGTAAATCTCACATTTGATGATGGACCACAGGTTCTCAATGGGGTTCAGATCAGGTGAACAAGGAGGCCATGTCATTAGATTTTCTTCTTTTATACCCTTTCTTGCCAGCCACGCTGTGGAGTACTTGGACGCGTGTGATGGAGCATTGTCCTGCATGAAAATCATGTTTTTCTTGAAGGATGCAGACTTCTTCCTGTACCACTGCTTGAAGAAGGTGTCTTCCAGAAACTGGCAGTAGGATTGGGAGTTGAGCTTGACTCCATCCTCAACCCGAAAAGGCCCCACAAGCTCATCTTTGATGATACCAGCCCAAACCAGTACTCCACCTCCACCTTGCTGGCGTCTGAGTCAGACTGGAGCTCTCTGCCCTTTACCAATCCAGCCACGGGCCCATCCATCTGGCCCATCAAGACTCACTCTCATTTCATCAGTCCATAAAACCTTAGAAAAATCAGTCTTGAGATATTTCTTGGCCCAGTCTTGACGTTTCAACTTGTGTGTCTTGTTCAGTGGTGGTCGTCTTTCAGCCTTTCTTACCTTGGCCATGTCTCTGAGTATTGCACACCTTGTGCTTTTGGGCACTCCAGTGATGTTGCAGCTCTGAAATATGGCCAAACTGGTGGCAAGTGGCATCTTGGCAGCTGCACACTTGACTTTTCTCAGTTCATGGGCAGTTATTTTGCGCCTTGGTTTTTCCACACGCTTCTTGCGACCCTGTTGACTATTTTGAATGAAACGCTTGATTGTTCGATGATCACGCTTCAGAAGCTTTGCAATTTTAAGAGTGCTGCATCCCTCTGCAAGATATCTCACTATTTTTTGACTTTTCTGAGCCTGTCAAGTCCTTCTTTTGACCCATTTTGCCAAAGGAAAGGAAGTTGCCTAATAATTATGCACACCTGATATAGGGTGTTGATGTCATTAGACCACACCCCTTCTCATTACAGAGATGCACATCACCTAATATGCTTAATTGGTAGTAGGCTTTCGAGCCTATACAGCTTGGAGTAAGACAACATGCATAAAGAGGATGATGTGGTCAAAATACTCATTTGCCTAATAATTCTGCACACAGTGTACTGTTGTGTCTATGTTGCTTGCTAGTTAGTTTGGAGTTTGCCGACCCCCCTTGGAGGACATGTTAACATTGAAGTCCCCTGCAAGGATCACTCTAGTTTGTGACCAATGCGTGAGTAGAGAGGATATTTTGGAAAAAAAGGCATTTTGAGTTTCATTAGGGGCATATAGATTGCATAACACTACATTTGAACCCTGAATTGATCCCTGCACTATCACATAGCGTCCTTCCTTATCTGTGATTACTTTGTCTGTCACCAAGTCAAGAGATCTATGTACCAGTATTGTAACTCCTCTTTTTTTAGAGTCTGAAGTTGAGTGAAAATGTTGGGGAAAGTGATGCGACCAATACTTTGGGATAGATGATTTCACAAAGTGTGTCTCTTGTAGGAAAATTATTTTAGCCTTTGCTCTTAGGTATTGTGTCATAGAAGTCTTTCTTTTAATGTCCGTATTTAGCCCCCTTAAATTGTGAGTGAGTATTAATAGGTAATTTGATGTCATTTTCTAGTACCTACTTCTCCCTGTCCCTTCCACCCTCTTGTATCTGCAGACCCTTCATTGTTGTAAGTGAATATTAGTACCCTGCTCTGTTTCTCATCCCATATTTCCCCCTTCCATAACCCATCTATTCGATCTAGTTGTTTACCATTAGGAGACCCAGCCTGGAAGAATGTTAACAAAAACAAATAAAAACATATCACAATAACATTAAATATTCCAATCTGAACTAAACAGTGCATGAAATTAAACAAATAAGGCAGCCAAATATTTCTTTCACGTATTGACCCCTTATGGCGTACATGTAGATATAACCGTCTCTACAACAGTATGTAACATGGCCTACCAAATACATTTCAATATGTCCATTGCAGCCTATGCACCAACTTAAAAGGTCACGTTCATGTCCTCTGCATATGATGTTGAGAATCATCAGACCCTCCGATAGTTCTCAACTGTTGTCTCTCTTAGACCCTGAACTTAACTTAATTTTAACTAACACACATACTCAGCGTCTCTGTTCTCAGTTCTTTGCAAATATGTGACATAACCTGTAAGAAAAATGTAATGTTAACAGCTTTGTATACTCATCTGTCCGACGATCTGGATATAGTAAGTTCCGTTCATCCTAATCATGAAGATCTAGGAGAACTAAGTTAGAAACTGAGCTCCATAGAGCTCCACATGAATCTGATCCTGATTAACAGTTTCTGTCGCTTCATGTCTTCTTCTTTTTTTCAGGAACACGAGTCCACTTCCTCTGGAAAGGTTTTCTTTTTCCCTCTTCGCCCCCTGTAGTGGGCCTTTGCTGATGGAGAGCTGGTGGCTCTAGTTTCAGTTTTCTGCCGGTTTCTGGAATCTCTTTTGGATCTTTGATTGATAGGATCCTATTCTCCCAGGAGATGTGAAAAGCGAATGGAAATCCTCATCTGCAAGGGATTTGATTTTTCCTCAGCTGGGCTGTAAGTGGACGGAGTGCACCTCTCCTCTGTAAAGTCCTCAAGCATAAATCTTGAAAAAATTGAATGACATTGCCTTGATATTTAAATGTCGGGTTTCTACGTGCCGCCGCCATTATTTCTTCTTTTTCTTGGAATCTGAGCATCCGTATTATAATGTCCCTTGGCGGGTCCTCTCCTTTAGGTTTCGGCCTGAGTGCCCTATGAGCCCTTTCTATCTGGAATTTCTCATTGCTTCCAGCCCCTGTGATACCTTGGAATAGGTTGAGTAAGTACATATTCAATTCTTTTGGGGTCACCGATTCCGGTACGCCTTTCAGGCGTATATTGCAGTGGCGACTGTGGTTCTCGAGGTCTTCGAGCTTGTCATGGATATCCTCCAGTTCCTGCTGCTGAGCTGTCGTTTGAGTCGCAATGTCGTTCAACCCTTCTGCTAATGCCTCTCCGCTTTCTTCAATAGAATCAACTCTAGACCCCAATTCGCCAACTTCCCGCTTAAGCTCCGTCAAACTATTAGTGACTGTATTTTGCAGGGTCTCGATTTTCTCTAGAAGTTTCTCAAAATTTGTAGAAATGTCCTGCTTCGACACTAGTTGTTCCAGGTCAGCTCTAGTTAAAGGTTCTTGGTTTCCAGTACCTGTTTGTAAGTTCGTGTCACTATCTCTGTCCATATCTGACTGAGATGATTTCTCCCCTCTTGTAGCTTTAAAAAAGATGGGCGCAGTAGACTGTTTGTTTATTGGTGTGACTTTAATGTTTCTCTTTGATGCCATTATTACAGCTCCTCAGAGGTAGAGCAGTATCTGTTTCTTGTGGTCCCCTGCGAAAGTAACTTCAACAGTCCCTTTAACGCTCAGATGCAACGTGTTGTTGCTCTCACTGCAGCTAGATAACCAGCAATCGTAAAGGGCAGTTCCCCTTTTTTTCTAATGTTGTTATCAGGATATTTCAGCCCTGCTCCTGTCCCACTTCATGTATATAATAGGATTGAGGTAGCTTTAGGAACAGAAGTAAGGTTATCTGTGTGCTTAAATACTTCACACCTATAAATCTGAGGAGTGTATATGGTCCTACAGGGCTTATGCATACATCATTTTTGCAGATTAAGGATCATTTTCCATTATTTTGTTGTCCCCCAATCACTCATGGATAGCTTATACTTATACTGCTCTCCGTTCTTATTCAGCACCTTTGCATCACATTATGTCCTCCCCTGTATTATACCTGTCTAGCTGCGTCCCTTTGGCAGTGTATTCAGGCTTCCACTTAGCCCTCTGTGTTAAAGCCAGGCCTCCCAACTTACTTGCGGTGTTCACCGCTAATCACCTCAGCCTTGTTGGCCCTCTGTGTCTAAATCAGTCTTCCCCGTTGACTTGCGGTAATCACCGCTACTCACATTGGCCCTTTCTGCGTATCCCAACACTTGTCTTCCTAGTTCTGAGGGTTGTAGTTTTTACTGTGGCGCCACGTGGGCTCACGTCATGGCCACTGTCTCCTTGCACTACGCACCACCTCCTGATCTGTCTCCGTGTCGTGTGCTACTGATCGCCGCTCTGCCAGAAAAAACAAACTGCTCTTTCAGTCTGTTCTCACCTCCGGTCACCTCATAACAGGACTACTTGGGTTTAACAACTAACAAATGCCTTAAATCTTATTTGGCTGCCTGGAGCTCCACACTTATGCGGCCATTCCGCTCTCCCTCCCTCTGGGCTTCATGATTCCTTAGGGTTTATTTTATAGGTAAGTATTTAGTTTTAAATAGGAATAATGTAGTTAATAATATTAATTAATTATTATGATTTATTTAAATAATAATTAAGTTAGGGGGTGTTAGGGTTAGATTTAGGTTTAGGGGTTAATATATTTAAAATAGGTGGCGGAGGTATAGGGGGATCATATTAGGGGTTAATATATTTAAAATAGGTGGCGGTGGTGTAGGGGGCTCAGATTAGGGGTTAATAAATTTAATATAGGTGGCGGCGGTGTAGGGGGCTCAGATTAGGGGTTAATAAATTTAATATAGGTGGCGGCGGTGTAGGGGGGTCAGATTAGGGGGTAATACATATAATATAGGTGGCGGCGGGGTCCAGGAGTGGTGGTTTAGGGGTTAAACACTTTATTAGGGATTGCGGTGGGGGATTGCGGTTGACAGGTAGATAGAAATTGCGCATGCGTTAGGTGTTAGGTTTTATGTTGCAGGTAGTTACGGGGCTCCAATACTCAGCGTAAGGCTTACTATGCCTGTATTTTGTGGTGAGGTGAAAATGGAGTAAGATTTCTCCATTTTCGCCACGTAAGCCCTTACGCTGTATATTGGATATCAAACTGTGCAGGTTTGGTATATCACTCTATGGGCCAAAAAACTACGGCCGAAAGGTGAAATATACGAGCGTAACTTTTATGTTACTCTGTATATAGGATACCAAACCAGCGCAATATTTGGCGTTGCCGGCTTTTGCAGGCGACGCTGCATATCGGATCAGGCCCCTGGTGCCTGAAGGATATGCACAGACTGCACAGCAGTCACATGCGCAGAGAAACTGGAATATTCAAAAAATATTAACATTCAAAACAACCACAGATTATGCCATTTTATAGTATTTGTAGCTTATGTTTTAAAATATCAATATTTTTATATTGGCATTACAACAGTATACCATGGGAAGAGAGGTGTGAGAGAAACCATTGAAGTCAAAGGAAGGGTGAACAAATTACTGATGCTATAAATTAAAGGGACACTAAACCCAAATTTGTTCTTTCATGATTCAGATAGAGCATGCAATTTTAAGCAACTTTCTAATTTACTCCAATTATCAATTTTTCTTTGTTCTCTTGCTATCTTTATTTAAAAATACAGGAATGTGATGCATAGGAGTCGGCCCATTTTTGGTTGAGAAACTTGGTTATGCTTGCTTATTGGTGGGTAAATGTAAGCCTCCAATAAGCAAGTGCAAGATTTACATTACTGCTTTTTAAATAAAGATAGCAAGAGAACGAAAAAAAAATCATAATAGCAGTAAATCAGAAAGTTGCTTAAAATTGCATGCTCTATCTGAATCATGAAAGAAATAAAATTGGGTTCAGTGTCCCTTTAATGGTACAAACTAATGGATACACCTCTATAAAATGTTTTCCACAAAAAAATAAAAAATAATTTAATGCTGTTTCCTTTTCACTGTCATAAGGAAAAAAAATACAAGCTGTGCTTCATTTCAACATGTATAAGCCAAGTGTATTTCCGCACAGTTAGTTCCAGCTGAACATATGTCCACAGAATGGAAACATCATTACAGTCAGATATTATTTTGGCAGTCTTAGCAGACAATTTAAGCTGTTAATGGGCATGAAAAGTAAATTTACATGTAGTGAACAATATGTAGCTGTAAAGCAATTAACCTTTAAGACATTAAAGTATAAAGATAGATGGATGGGTGGCCCAGCAAAGGGAAATATAGACTCTCAGATTAGTAGAAAATTAAACAAATGAAATAAGACAAGGGACATTATAATAGTGATTATTTAGCATAGATAACTAGTTGCTTGTAGCAAGGAACCACAGGAAGATTCCACAAAGTGATGTAGAAAGTTTCTATAAGTCAAACGTATTTATTTCAAGAAAATCAGCAACAAAAGTAAATGTAATAATAACTAACAAGACTTTAAGAGTAATGTAAAAGGGACCCAATATACTCCGTTTTATTCTTGTTCCAATTAAAAGAGAGTATTTTAAAATGTATTACAGTGGATTTTCCTCTGATGAATAAACTAACTTTTCTGTGGGAGTTGCCTGTAAACCTGCGAGTAGTAGATACCTAGGTATTAGTCACGCTTCCTGTTAGTTCTACTTAAATATTCAATCGTTAGCATTTTTCACTATATGGTTAACCTCTTCTATTTATTTTTATTTTTTTCAGTATGATCTCTCTTTAAAGAAAACAGCATAGTATTTCCTGGAATCTTTACATTTTTGTAAACTCAAATAACTAATTAGGAAAAGATCATTTTGTTTAAAGGAATATGAAACCCAAAGCTTTTCTTTCATGATTCAGATAGCGCATGCGATTTTAAACAGCTTTCTCTTTAACTTCTATTATCAATTTTTATTCCTTCTCTTGGTATCTTTTGGTGAAAAACAGGGACTTAAACTTAGGAGCCGGCCTATTTTGGAGCACTATCTGGCAGCAGATTTGCAAGAATGTTATCCATTTGCAAGAGCACTATTTTCTGCTATGTAGTGCTTCAGATGCCTATCTAGGTATCTCTTCTACATAGAATATCATGGGAACAAAGTAAATTGGAAACCTTTTTAAAATCGTATGTTCTGTCTGAATCACAAAAGAAAATCTTGGGGTTTCATATCCAATAAACAGTTATATGTGAGCAACCAATTCAGAGTACCGTCCTCCTATGGAGGTGCGCTCGGGGAACAAACAATAATGGTGGTCGATAGTTCCAAAGTGTAGAAACCAGGCAGCTCTTCCGATGATAGATGGAGTAAGTGGTATCTGTAGCAAGGAAAAGAAGGCGCCAATAGAATAATATCGCTACAAACCAGACTGAAGGCAAAGTAATAGAAATTATTGGTAAAAATATCCCATTAAAGGGATATTAAAGAGCGCTGATGTTAGTAATGGAAAACAATATACAATTTAAAACTAGATATTATACTTTGGATATAGTAGATCAGGTCTACCGTATTAGTCCTGTTTATTGTCCATATAGTGGTGGTAAATAGGGGATAAAGATGTCCTCTTGAAAGAGATGGTGATGAATCAGGCTGCTCCTCTTGATCCCAGAGAGTATGGAACAACTGTAGAAGAAGAATAGAAAGAGGGCGCCACAATAGCGTGATATCGTCTGGAATGCAGGTACAGATATATGTAGATATTATGCTTACCAGATGGTGTGGCACTGTGCTGTGACCAGTGCAAGAGAGCAGGCTAGCACTTAACAGTGGCTAGTACACTGTAGGAGCAAGGCTCCAAAGGCACTTGTTCTAGTTGCAACTTGGTATCTATCTCCTGCTATCTGGACTTCAGGTTCTGCAGAGGAGTGATCTTATGTGTGTTGTTCAATAGGCATATATGAACCACAACACAGACAACTTCAAATAAAAAAAAATTGACTTTTATTTTATGACGCGTTTCTCAACCTGCAAGGGTTGTTTCATCAGATAAAAAGTGAAAACTTTTTATCTGATGAAACAACCCTTGCAGGTTGAGAAACGCGTCATAAAATAAAAGTCAAATTTTTTTTATTTGAAGTTGTCTGTGTTGTGGTTCATATATGCCTATTGAACAACACACATAAGATCACTCCTCTGCAGAACCTGAAGTCCAGATAGCAGGAGATAGATACCAAGTTGCAACTAGAACAAGTGCCTTTGGAGCCTGGCTCCTACAGTGTACTAGCCACTGTTAAGTGCTAGCCTGCTCTCTTGCACTGGTCACAGCACAGTGCCACACCATCTGGTAAGCATAATATCTACATATATATGTACCTGCATTCCAGACGATATCACGCTATTGTGGCGCCCTCTTTCTATTCTTCTTCTAATAGAAATTATTACTCACAAGCAGGGTGGCACTGGATTGTGCCTTCACAGCAGACCGGGACTTCAGCGTCGCCCGGAAGACCAACCAAGGCAAAACCCAATCACCGATCAGGAACACGCTACCAGCAGCCAATCATGACCCGAAGTGGTAACACACCTTCCTTTCAATATCTCCGGGGCTCTGCACACTCAGCCGGGGAAAGAAAGCACACCACAAAGGCCGGGAACGACCTCCGATTCCTTAGCAATGGTGAATATAATAATGGATAAAGGGGAGAATGACCTCCAGCAGGATAAATAAAAACAAATTTATTAAAATGTTTTTAAAAAAGAGCAAAGATATAAATAATGATAGTGTATTTAGCGCTGCGCAATCTGTTGGCGCTCTACAAATAAGCGATAATAATAATAATATATAATCTGATAGCTGCACAAAGCACCAGGTCTAAAGCTAAAGAGAAGCATTATCATTACCTGTTTACTACAACTCGCTATGATAAACCCGAAATTTCACTTTGAGGCAAATGAGTTTTAGAGCTGTGCAAATTATGCAAATTGTGCAAAAGCAAGTTAAACAGTTCACTGAGGGTAAATTCTTTTGTCCATTGTTTAAAGGGACAGTCAACACTTACTTTAACATGTTTGATATTGAAAATAAAAAAACGGAGGACCGCCTACATTATACCCCTCCTGCCTTGCCGTCTTGCTTCTGTCCTAATCAGCGTTGCTAACTACTCTAATACCCGGTAAATATGGATGCCAAACTCCCCCCACCATTACGTAGCTGCCTTCTTCTTCAACTAATAAGCACATCAGAATCCACGTGCGTGCAATTTCTGTCGGAGGAGTAAGTGTTGACTGTTCCTTTAACACAGAATTTTCAATGTGAGCATGCAAAAAAATATTCCAATCACATCTAAAGCAAACAGTGAATAAGCATTTTTACTGTTTTTCTCTATCCCTACTCATGCAAAATACTCTTAATATTCGGATGAGACTAAAATTAAAGGGACATTCCAGTCAAAATTTAAATGCACAAAGTTCAATTATATCTTTGACTAGAAGCAATATACATGAATTTGCAAAAAGGCTTCTAGTAAAAGTTATCAATGTTTGTGTTAACATTTTTCTCTGCACGTGCATGTGAAGCATAGCTAGATATTCTCAGTGCACCAGAATGTTAAACACTGCAGCTGCTCAGAGCGCCAGTGGGGCTTGTATCATGCCAGCAATTAACAAATTGAGTTATTACCAGATAATACAAGCACCTTAGGCTCTCTAAGCAAGTGCTGTGTTTATATGCTGGTGCACGGTGCATACTTAAATACACTTTTGAAACAGCTATAGCTTATTAAAAAAATGCTTCTATTCAAAAGTGAAAAGCATCCATGTGGATTCTAATTTTAGCTGAAATGTCCCTTTAAATTATGCTAAGTACACGATTGTTCTCTTCCCTGACAAACTTCGCTAGAACTTTTTTCACTGATCTTTAGTTCAAAGATATAGGGCTAGATTACAAGTAGCGCAAGTGAAGACCACGGTTAAAGGTGGTCAAGACCACGGTTAAAGGCCAAAAAAAAGTTACACTAAGCACAGCAAAAAAAAAACTACACATTAAAATAAAGTATTACACTCATAGATACACTATCTGATAAAAAAAATTATTAAAAGTATTAAAAAATATTTTTATAAGGGTTAAAAGTTATATGGTATATGCTAAGGTGATCGACTGGTAAGGACTCTAATGTGTATATGTATGTCTAGATATATGTATGGGTTTGTATTTATGTGTTTATATATGAATACAGTATATGTATATACATACATATATACGCATGTATACATATCTCTCCAATCAAATACCTAAAAACATTAACAAACATGTTTTATAAATATTAATAGTTATGCATATTACTGTGTTTTACATGTACATGTTTTACATTTCACATTCTTTACATAGGAGAAAATGTTTTATTAATAAAAATAATAATTATAATTATATATATTTATATATATATGTGTGTGTGTGTATATATATATGTGTGTGTGTGTGTGTGTGTGTGTATATATATATATATATGTGTGTGTGTGTGTATATATATATATGTGTGTGTGTGTGTGTATATATACATATGTGTGTGTGTGTATATATATATGTGTGTATGTGTGTGTATATATATATATATATATATATATACACAGTATATATATATATATATATATATATATATATATATATATATATATATACAAATATCTATTTAAAAAGAAATATAATTTTTTTCTATGTGAAGATTCAGAACATTGAAATATAAAATAGATATATATTATAGATATATATATAAAAATATTCATAGCTCACTTCAGGATAGCGCTGTAAATTGAACGCAGACAGGTTAGTGCGCAAGCAAAAAGTGTTAGTTTTTCTTCAGTTTGCATGCTCAATTGAAGTCTATTAGGAGAAGAATTTAATGAGGTTGCAGTATCCAAAGTCCAGAAGTTAGCCCATGTCAGGTTTTGATTGCACACTAACTTTTTACTTTCAACTTAATATGTGAGATAACCCGCCTGCATTTACTTTCAGCTGTATTAGCACTTGAGCGGGATCGCTAAATACCGCTCCACTTGTAATCTAGCCCATAGTATGTCAAAAAAAAGAGGGGGAGAGAGAGCAAAAGAGAGGGGGGGAGAGAGCAAAAGAGAGGGGGAGAGAAAGCAAAAGAGAGGAGAGAGAGCAAAAGAAAGGGGAAAGAGAGCAAAAGAGAGGGGAGAGAAAGCAAAATAGAGGGGAGAGAGAGAGAGCAAAAGAGAGGGAGGAGAGAGAGAGCGCAAAAGACAGGGGGAGAGAGAGCGCCAAACAGAAGGGGAGAGAGAGCAAAAGAGAGGGGGAGATAGAGCAAAAGAGAGGGGGAGAGAGAGCAAAAGAGAGGGGAGAGAGCAAAAGAGAGGGTAGAGAGAGAGAGCAAAAGAGAGGAAGGGGGAAAGAGAGAGAGCAAATGAGAGGGGGGAGAGAGAGAGCAAAAGAGAAGGGGAGAGAGAGAGAGAGAGAGAGAGAGAGAGAGAGAGAGAGAGAGAGAGAGAGAGAGTAAAAGAGAGGGGGAGAGAGAGAGAGAGAGAGTAAAAGAGAGGGGGAGAGGGAGTGCAAAATAGAGGGGCAGAGAGAGCGCGCAAAAGAAAGAGGGAGAAAGAGAGAGCAAAAGAGAGGGGTGAGAGAGCAAAACAGAGGGGGGAGAGCAAAAGAGAGGGAGAGAGAGAGTGGAGAGAGCAAAAGAGAGGAGAGAGAAAGCAAAAGAGAGGGGAGAGAGAGCAAAAGAGAGGGGAGAATAGAGAGACTGCAAAAGAGAGGGGAGAGAGACTGCAAAAGAGAGGGGGAGAGAGAGACTGCAAAAGAGAGGGGAGAGAGAGACTGCACAAGAGAAGGGGAGAGAGAAAGAGCAAAAGAGAGGGGGAGAGAGAAAGAGCAAAAGAGAGGGGGGAGAGAAAAAGCAAAAGAGAGGGGGAGAGAGAGAGCAAAAGGGGGGAGAGAGAGCGCAAAAGAGAGGGGGAGAGAGAGCACAAAAGAGAGGGGAGAGATAGAGAGGGGGAGAGAGAGCAAAAGAGGGGGGAGAGAGCAAAAGAGAGGGGGGAGAGAGAGCAAAAGAGAGGGGGAGAGAGAGAGCAAGGGGTGGCACCGCTGTACTGCAAAAAATGGCCCGTGTACACAGGCTTTAGGACTAGTATGTGCATAATTGGTTAACAGAAGTCCTTTTTTTCAAGTAACACAGAGAAATCAGTAGAACAAATATATTAATTTAATGTCAGTTTACACACCTCTGATTTTCTCAAGACAGTAGACAGGAATAAAGAAACTATACAAAAAAATGCGTGGAGATGCAAAAGAGAATCCCACTACAGAATGCGAGAATAGCACTCACTATCCTGACTGAAAGGCGAAATTCCAATTCTTACAATTTAAAACATAACTTTTAATAAATCTAAAATAAAAGGAGGATATAATTACAAAAAAACCTAGGATAGAGAGGTCACTGCTGGGTTACCTTAATAAATTAAATGTTACTAAAAGGCCTCTGAGGTATGATAGCCGAGGTAAATATTAAGGTAATATCATCAACCTGTATTTCAGTAAACAAGTGGGTTTAAATTTATTTTGTTACTTAAAGGTCCTAATAATCTGTTGGAGTAACCTAGTAAAAGGTACTTAAATAGTATGAACCATTAATAATGTCGAGGGAGGGTTGGTCCAAAGGGGGGCTGCTATAAAACTGGATATTAGAATAATATGCTCAAAAATATTTAAGCCAGTTAATAGAATACATATATAGGATAGATATATAGTGCTTCAACACGTGTACATATATATGCTGATGTTCTATCAGCAATAATGAATGTTTCGAATATTCAGAATGTCCACTTCATTATTGTACATCTGTGTAATCTTTATTCTTGGATGATAAAACTAATACATGGCTTGGGAGTGTTTAAACTGTTGATATTTTAATCACATTAATATGCACAATATTTTCTGTTAAGTTTGGTATTTAGGTTATATCAATCTTTAGCGGAATGTAGCTTCTATGAAAATTGTAAGTGCATCAGCGCTAATACTCGCTGATATAGTATCTCAGTCAGTCTGGTAAAATTATAAGATTAGCGTATTACAAGTCAATAGATAGTGAATCTCTCGTTACACTTAATGAAAAACAGCCATATATTTTCTAAAGCTATCTGTATGATTGCTGATCTGCAATTAGTTGCTCTTGTATATATAGTTCTCTCTAGATATGGTATTCCTGATTAGCAATTATCTTAGCGTAGTCTAACTAGTGTAAAAATTGCCAATGTTTAAGCACAGTGACTGCTGCTATTTGTCTTAGCGAATTGCCACAGACAATCCAGTAGAGTTACTTAGTTAATATGTAATAGGTATATAGTAACGTTCTACGGTCATAGAAATCATATGAATTGTATATAGTAATAATGGTCTTGTTCTGTCTTAGTCAACTTGAAATTATTTTGACACAGCGTAGTGATAGAAGGTTAATACCTGAATAATTAGCTAGACCACTTCGCTAGAGTAGCAACTAAAGCAACATAGTGTTGTATATGTAACACAGTTACTCCCTAAATAGGCTTAAATGTTTATGCTTAATGTGATGACAAAAAGTCAATATCTGAATAATTAACCTGACCCGTTCACTGCGATAACAGCTACAGCAAAAAGAGTATCCAACATTTAGCAGAGTTTAATGTTATTTATTATAATGCACTACCGTGCTAATAGTTGCGCGCTGTATTGCAATTGTATTCATATGGCTATAATTATTGTGAGTTCTATTGCCCACTAGTTAGTAATATAAGTAAAAAAAGTTGGACTTCTATATAGATTACCGCAACCATCCGGTTGCAACACCTCCCCACCCACTTAGATTGTAACGAAATTGAAAATTTAACAACAGGTGAAAACTCTATCCTACATTTAAAAAAAGAGCTCCCAACAGCTCTAGATCCAACACCTAACGTGTTTCGCCCATATAGGGCTTTATCAAAGGCTTTGATAAAGCCCTATACGGTTGATAGATTTGGTAAGAGCTATGTGGAGTGAATGTGAACTCAGAGTAGAGTGTGACACCCAGACAGAGGACCTTGGGTTAGGTGCTGAGAATAGAGTCACCAACTTTAAGAGAAATGTCAGGTGCAGGATGTCTCGGAGAGGAAGGAATAAGAAGCAACTCAGTTTTAGATAGACATCCAAGAGGAAACTGCAGAGAGACAGTTGGTAATCTGGTTGAGTAAATAGGGAGAGATATCAGGGGAGGAAAGATAGATTTGTGTATCATCAGTATATAAGTGGTACTGGAACCCAAAGGAGGATATAAGTTTTCCAAGGGAGGACGTATAGATGTAAAAAAGCAAAGCACCCAAGACAAAACCTTGCTGTACTCCTGCTGAGAGAGGCAAAGGATCAGAAGATATGCTGTAAAAGGAAACTGTAAACTAGTGGTTTGAGAGATAGGAAGCAAACCAGGAGATGGCTGTGTTTCGGATGCCAAAATAATGTAGGATTTGCAAGAGGAGAAGATGGTCAAATGTGTAAAAAGCAGCAGGTAGATCCAGAATAATTAGTAAGGAGTAATGTCCCTAGGCTTTAGCTGATATCAGATCATTTGTTAGTTTAGTAAGAGTAATTTTTGCTGAGCGTTTAGGACAGAAATCATTTTGTTGGGAGTCAAGTAAGGAGTTAGTTGAGAGAAATTAATTTAGACAATTGTAGACCAGTTGTTTTAATAATTTGAATTCAAAGGGAAGTAAGGAGACTGGCCAGTAATTAGAAAGGGTAGAGAAGTTGAGTAAGGACTTTTTTAGGATTGGTGTGGATGAGGCATACTTGAATGTATCAGGAAATGTACCAGTGGTGAACGACAGGTTAAAGAGATGAGTTAGGACAGGGGTTAAAGAAGCAGAGAGAGAGGGAAGAAGTTGTAAAGGAATAAGGTTATGTGGACAGGTTGTGAGATGAGCAGTATATTATGTATTCAGTATATTATCTATTCAGTTTATTATGTATTCATAATGAGTATAATTGTTTCTTTTTCATGTTGTAAAACAATATGACCCAGATTACAAGTGGAGCACAAAAATGAAATATTAGCTCTGTTGTATGCCATCAATAGCGATTTATTTTTTGTGTTCGTATTACAACTCAAAAAGTAATATACAAGTGTTTAAGCGAAGGTGTAGGACATGCTGACATCTACATGTTAGATAGTGTTGGGTGAGCTAAATTCCTTACATAATAGGCTTGATGAAGCGTGCTAAAATAATCACGTTAGCTGTTGTTCGAGCACTAATCCAATGTTGTGCTAAAACCAAGATGTGCTAAGCCAAAGGGGAAATAGTGGAGTTCTTCACTTACTTTTAAACAATGGTTTTATATTGAAATATAAGTTAAAAACACTGCACATATACATATATATGTATACACACATATACATACATATACACATATACACCTTTGAGCCCATCCTAATCCAAAACCTGAACATATACCATATTCCTTTAAATAATTTTAAAGCATTTTTTTAAAATAATAAACCTTGATTTTACATTTAATATGTATAAAAATGATTAAACTACTTTATCTGAATAAACACAACAAACAAATGTGATAAAGCACTGGTAAGGATGTGTGTTCTTCAGGAATCCTGTTGTTAAAGTCCTTGGAAGAAAAGGGAAAATAACAACAGATAGGGAAGTCCTGTATGAACAAACTTTAAAAAGAGGTGGAATATATCTACTCACACTCTAAGGAGCTATAACTTATCTCTCTGTAAAACGGCTCATGTGTAAAAGTAGAAATGGATCAGGGGACATCAAACTTCTTTAAAAGTGATTTATTCACTCGTTAAAATCACTCAGGATAAGGGAACAATTTAAACACACAACCGACTTTTGAATCACCAAACACAGCGTTCACAGACGGCTTTACAGTGTAAAATTTAAAATCCCAACCCTACTTGTGACATTAGAGTAGCAACTTTCCAATAGAATCTAACGTACGTTATACTGGTCACCGCCAGCTTTTTCAAGGATATCAAGAAGTCCCACGTAGACTTTTTTATAATACAGGCTCTTTTCCCATTCGTTCGTTATTTTTATTTTTACTTCTCTAAAGTAAAAATAAAAATAAAAACAAGAATAAAAATAAACTAACATATTCACAGAGCAGGACAGACAGACATAGTAACAATTAATTTGAAATTCCCACAATAAATTACTATGATAGTCTTACTAGTGTAGATGAAGATACTGATCTTTTTTTAGAGAGGGGAAAGAGAAAGAAATAAAAAAGACAGGAACACACTGGAAAAGAAGCAGAAACAATGGCGAACACAAGAGAGTAAACAAGAGAGGGTAGAAATGAAAGGGATCTTTAATTTAAGTTAAAAAAAATCCTAACTAATGATCAAATTAAAGTACTAAATAAGGGTTTAAAACTTTCTCCAACAAAACAATGTAACACATTTGAAACATATAGTGGAGTAAATAAATGTATAAGGAATTTAACCCTTAAAATTTTCTTTCTGAATAATCCTATAACAAATTCTGAAAGAAAAAGAGAAGAAATATCTACTAATATAAAACATGTTGATGTAACTACAAAATCAAAATGTTACCCTGCCAATTTAAGATCAGGACCCATGGATACTTTTTTAGCTTTAGTTCAAACTGATATAAGGAAATTGAAAAAATTTCATAAAATGAATCTTAACAATAATGAACAAAAGGCATTACAAAAAAAACCTGCAGACAAAGGTGGTGGGTGGTGGTTGTGATTTTGGATAAAGATAAATATATTGAAGAATGTAAAAGACAATTAGATGATCATAATACATATAAATGATAAAGTCAAAACCCTATTGATATTTTTAAGAAAAAGCTTTATGATTTTCTAGATATAGGTTTAAAAAAAGAAATTTTGAATAAAAGAGAATATACTGTTATAAAAAATGAATATCCGACTATCCCTACCTACTATATATTACCTAAGATCCATAAAAGCCAAACCAACCCACCAGGAAAACCCATAGTTTCAGGGGTAGAGTCATTAACCAGTAATTTGTCTTTATATATTGATCAACTATTACAGCAATTCCTTATAAAAACCAAGGCATATTTAAAGGATACATTAAATATTCTACAAATATTAAACAAGTTAAACTGGCAACCTGATTGGTGGCTAGTAACTGCAGACGTTACTACATTATATACCATTATAAATAAAGACAAGGGCATTAAAGTAGTAGAAAAGATCTTAGGTTCAGACTCTAATTTAGATAAAAATCAGTTAGATTATATTTTGAAAGGAATAGAACTTATTCTAGATACAAATTTTGGTTTAATAACAGTTATTATTTACAGGTCAGCAGAACATCCATGGGTATCAGATTCGCACCCAGCTATGCCAATTTATATATGTCTGCCTGGGTAAAAACTTTTTGTTTTTGACAACCATAGCTGGGATGCGAATCTGGTAACCTATCAGAGATATATTGATGATATTTTTATTTGGAAGGGTTCCAAAGCTGACCTGGATAAATGTATTTTACATTAAAATGATAATGATTGGCACGTCCAATTGAGTTGTGAAACCAGCCAACAAATAGTGACTTTTCTAGATTTTTCTAGATTTAGAGATTTATATAGAGGACACTAAAATAATGACAAAAAATCCTTTTTAACCAGTAGATATTAATAATTATATAAAATTAAACTGTTGCCATTTAAGAAATTGGCTTATCAACAGACCAAAAGGACAAATACACCGACTTAGACGTAATTTTTAGCAACGACAATGGTTTTTTCCAACAAGCGAATGTCTTTAAACAGAGATTCATAGAAAAAGTATAAAGAAGACATGCTAAATAAAAACATTTTATAAATTGGAAATAAAAAACAAGAAGATGTCCTACAATATAAGAAAAAAGAAAATAAATTCATAGATAGTAAGAAAGTTGGACCTACTGTTCTGAATTATTGTGCCCAAAATAAACAGTTAGTTGAAATTAACATTGGCACACATTAAAAAAAGATGGAGGTTTAATAGATATAATTGAAGACAAACCAAAAATAATATTCAAACATGTCCCAAATATAAAATACAAAGTAACTAGAGGGTATCTACATGATGAAACTAAAATTACATGGCTTGCAGAAGGCTTAAAAGGCTTCTATAAATGTGAAAAATAAGTAGGATGTAATAGCTTCACCACTCAAAATAAGAACTTAAGAACCTTTAAATCAAACACAACAAAAAAGAGTATGACATAACATGTCAAACCAATAATGTTATATTAGAAACAGAGAAAATTTCAATCCAAGGATTGAAAAAAGTGTACACTTGAGAAGCACTCAGGCCTTAGTATAAAGGCTCAGAGTTGGATTCAGGAAGAAAGGGGGGGAGAAAAACGGTCTTAACCGTAACTGCACACAATTATAAAATATAACCTTTTTTGGGATATTCAATAAAAACATAGATTAGACCACAGACAGACATACATACTAAATTAAAAACACAGATGATATCAAGGATATCTAGTGCAGCGTGGGTGAATAAATTTGTTTAGACTGGGGGGTGACAGTCCCCTTATGTAAGATTTCAACACTTAGTAGGTACTTAGATGTGCAGTACTCTAAGTTATTTTATTAAATGAATAGTACAACAAACAGTAATATAAGGAGCTTATTAGATCGGTATGGTGCTCCTAATGGTATTTGGAACTCTTATTCTTCAGAAATACATCTGTACCACTAAGGTATTAGATTAAAGCTTCTTAGGTAAATACACTATTATGAGAAATAAACTCTTATATTCTCGTTAGTACTATTCCCTAGACTCAGTATAACTAGAGATTTATATTATTAGTACTTCTAGTCCTGAGCTAGATGATGAAAAAATGCTAAAGTCCTTTTTATAGAGTATGGCTTATTCTGCCAATACTGCCCCTAGGGGGAGGGGTGTATTGATTAAACATAATAATTTTATATCTTGACTTTGTTTATTTGTACACCTTTGTTAAAGAGCAGAGTGTTCACCTGTTATAGCGTGGTTAATCCACCTAAGCTAATCATAGTACAACGAATAGTACTGTTTGTTGTACTATACATTTACTAAAATAACTTAGAGTACTGCTAAGTACCTACTAAGTGTTGAAATCTTACATAAGGGGACTGTCACCCCCCAGTCTAAACGGATTCACCCACGCTGCACTAGATATCCTTGATATCATCTGTGTTTTTAATTTAGTATGTATGTCTGTCTGTGGTCTAATCTATGTTTTTATTGAATATCCCAATAAAGGTTATATTTTATAATTGTGTGCAGTTACGGTTAAGACCGTTTTTCTCCCCCCCCCCCTTTCTTCCTGAATCCAACTCTGAGCCTTTATACTTAGGCCTGAGTGCTTCTCAAGTGTGCACTTTTTTCAATCCTTGGATTGAAATTTTCTCTGTTTCTGGTACTAGAAAGTACACAGCACCTCACTCAGTTAATCTGTAATATACAAATATAGAATTTGCATACTGAGTATCCTAAGTAATACCCATAGTAGTGCCATTAGTCTTGGGTTTTTTCCAATAATGTTATATATTTATTGGAATGTTCTTGACATTTATTTTATATTGGTAGAACAACTAGAACATTGGTTACTAAACTAAGAGAACATGTCAGTAATATTAAAAAAACGTTATGAGAAACATTCTGTATCAGATCATATTAGAAGAATACATATCGATAACCCAAAAGATATAATTATGGATATAGGTATTCAAAAAGTTGTCCCTCATTGGAGAGGAGGTAGTTTAACCAACAGATTAGGACAAATGGAGATACAATGGATCTTCAACCTTAACACCTTAATTCCTTTTGAATTAAATAAAGATTTTGATTATACCATTTTTTTAACTAATTTGGACACCTTAGGAATAATTGCTCAATTTTGAATAATGAAGTCTACAATTATACAAAACTATACAAAAGTAAAATATTTACGTATGTGCATTTTACAAATTGTGACACTAGTAAGAGTTACATATAGATACCTATAAAAGAATAATCAAGAGCTGGTTTGGCTGTAGTCCACTCTGTTTCTATTTAATAACAAATATTTAAATATATTTTGCAATAATTAATATATTTGTTTGAAAGATTATGTTATTGGGATTTTATTTAAAAACGTTTTATCCTTACTTATTATATAATATCAATATTGGTTTACTAAGGCCTAGATTTAGAGTTTGGCGTTAGCCGTCAAAACCAGCGTTAGAGGCTCCTAAAGCTTGTTTTTACCGCCTGCTGGTATTTAGAGTCAGTCAGGAAAGGGTCTAACGCACACTTTCCAGCCGCGACTTTTCCATACCGCAGATCCCCTTACGTCATTTGCGTATCCTATCTTTTCAATGGGATCTTTCTAACGCCGGTATTTAGAGTTGTGGCTGAAGTGAGTGTTAGAAATCTAACGACAAAACTCCAGCCGCAGAAAAAAAACAGGAGTTAAGAGCTTTCTGGGCTAACGCCGGTTCATAAAGCTCTTAACTACTGTGCTCTAAAGTACACTAACACCCATAAACTACCTATGTACCCCTAAACCGAGGCCCCCCCACATCGCCGCCACTCTATTAAAAAATTTTAACCCCTAATCTGCCGACCGCACACTGCCGCCACCTACGTTATCCCTATGTACCCCTAATCTGCTGCCCCTAATACCGCCGACACCTACATAATATTTATTAACCCCTAATCTGCCGCCCCAACGTCGCCTCCACCTACCTACACTTATTAACCCCTAATCTGCCGACCGGACCTCACCGCTACTATAATAAATGTATTAACCCCTAATCCGCCTCACTCCCGTCTCAATAACCCTATAATAAATAGTATTAACCCCTAATCTTCCCTCCCTAACATTGTCGCCACCTAACTTCAAGCATTAACCCCTAATCTGCCGACCGGACCTCACCGCTACTATAATAAATTTTTTAACCCCTAAAGCTAATTCTAACCCTAACACCCCCCTAAGTTAAATATAATTTAAATCTAACAAAATAAATTAACTCTTATTAAATAAATTATTCCTATTTAAAGCTAAATACTTACCTGTAAAATAAACCCTAATATATCTACAATATAAATTATAATTATATTGTAGCTATTTTAGGATTAATATTTATTTTACAGGCAACTTTGTATTTATTTTAACCAGGTACAATAGCTATTAAATAGTTAATAACTATTTAATAGTTACCTAGTTAAAATAATTACAAAATTACCTGTAAAATAAATCCTAACCTAAGTTACAATTAAACCTAACACTACACTATCAATAAATAAATTAAATAAAATACCTACAATTATCTACAATTAAACCTAACACTACACTATCAATAAATTAATTAAATACAATACCTACAAATAAATACAATGAAATAAACTAACTAAAGTACAAAAAATAAAAAAGAACTGTTACAAAAAATAAAAAAATATTTACAAACATTAGAAAAATATTACAACAATTTTAAACTAATTACACCTACTCTAAGCCCCCTAATAAAATAACAAAGACCCCCAAAATAAAGAAATGCCCTACCCTATTCTAAAATTAAAATAGAAAAGCTCTTTTACCTTACCAGCCCTGAAAAGGGCCCTTTGCGGGCCATGCCCCAAAGAATTCAGCTCTTTTGCCTGTAAAAAATAAACATACAATACCCCCCCCCCAACATTACAACCCACCACCCACATACCCCTAATCTAACCCAAACCCCCCTTAAATAAACCTAACACTAAGCCCCTGAAGATCTCCCTACCTTGTCTTCACCATGCCGGGTTCACCGATCGATCCTGAAGAGCCTCCGATGTCTTGATCCAAGCCCAAGTGGGGGGCTGAAGATGTCCATGATCCGACTGAAGTCTTCATCCAAGCGGGAGCTGAAGAGGTCCATGATCGGGCTGAAGTCTTCTATCAAGCGGCATCTTCAATCTTCTTTCTTCCGGATCCATGGTCATCCCGCCGACGCGGAACATCCATCTTCACCGACGACTTCACGACGAATGACGGTTCCTTTAAGGGACGTCATCCAAGATGGCGTCCCTCGAATTCCGATTGGCTGATAGGATTCTATCAGCCAATCAGAATTAAGGTAGGAAAATTCTGATTGGCTGATGGAATCAGCCAATCAGATTCAAGTTCAATCCGATTGGCTGATCCGATCAGTCAATCAGATTGAGCTCGCATTCTATTGGCTGATCGGAACAGCCAATCGGATTGAACTTGAATCTGATTGGCTGATTCCATCTTCTGGATCGATCGGTGAACCCGGTGTGGTGAAGACAAGGTAGGGAGATCTTCAGGGGCTTAGTGTTAGGTTTATTTAAGGGGGGTTTGGGTTAGATTAGGGGTATGTGGGTGGTGGGTTGTAATGTTGGGGGGGGTATTGTATGTTTTCTTTTTACAGGCAAAAGAGCTGAATTCTTTGGGGCATGCCCCGCAAAGGGCCCTTTTCAGGGCTGGTAAGGTAAAAGAGCTTTTCTATTTTAATTTTAGAATAGGGTAGGGCATTTTTTTATTTTGGGGGTCTTTGTTATTTTATTAGGGGGCTTAGAGTAGGTGTAATTAGTTTAAAATTGTTGTAATATTTTACTAATGTTTGTAAATATTTTTTTATTTTTTGTAACTTAGTTCTTTTTTATTTTTTGTACTTTAGTTAGTTTATTTTATTGTATTTATTTGTAGGTATTGTATTTAATTAATTTATTGATAGTGTAGTGTTAGGTTTAATTGTAACTTAGGTTAGGATTTATTTTACAGGCAATTTTGTAATTATTTTAACTAGGTAACTATTAAAAGGTTATTAACTATTTAATAGCTATTGTACCTGGTTAAAATAAATACAAAGTTGCCTGTAAAATAAATATTAATCCTAAAATAGCTACAATATAATTATAATTTATATTGTAGCTATATAAGGGTTTATTTTACAGGTAAGTATTTAGCTTTAAATAGGAATAATTTATTTAATAAGAGTTAATTTATTTTGTTAGATTTAAATTATATTTAACTTAGGGGGGAGTTAGTGTTAGGGTTAGACTTAGCTTTAGGGGTTAATACATTTATTATAGTAGCGGTGTGGTCCGGTCGGCAGATTAGGGGTTAATAATTGTAGGTAGGTGGAGGCGACGTTGGGGGCGGCAGATTAGGGGTTAATAAATATAATATAGGGGTCGGCGGTGTTAGGGGCAGAAGATTAGGGGTACATAGGTATAATGTAGGTTGCGGCGGTGTACGGAGCGGCAGATTAGGGGTTAAAAAAAATATGCAGGTGTCAGCGATAGCGGGGGCGGCAGATTAGGGGTTAATAAGTGTAAGGTTAGGGGTGTTTAGACTCGGGGTTCATGTTAGAGTGTTAGGTGCAGACTTAGGAAGTGTTTCCCCATAGGAAACAATGGGGCTGCGTTAGGAGCTTAACGCTGCTTTTTTGCAGGTGTTAGGTTTTTTTTCAGCTCAAACTGCCCCATTGTTTCCTATGGGGATATTGTGCACGAGCACGTTTTTGAAGCTGGCTGCATCCGTAAGCACCGCTGGTATCGAGATTTGCAGTGGCGGTAAATTATGCTCTACACTCCCTTTTTGGAGCCTAACGCACTGAAAACCCAGCCATTCTGTGACCTCTAAATACCAGCGGTATTTAAAAGGTGCGGCCAAAAAAAAGCCAGCGTTAGCTAGGCGGGTCGTTACCGACAAAACTCTAAATCTAGCCGTAGGTTTTTTTCCAGCTCAAACTGCCCCATTGTTTCCTATGGGGATATCGTGCACGAGCACGTTTTTGAAGCTGGCCGCATCCGTAAGCACCGCTGGTATTGAGAGTTGCAGTGGTGGTAAATTATGCTCTACGCTCCCTTTTTGGAGCCTAACACACTGAAAACCCAGCCATTCTGTAAACTCTAAATACCAGCGGTATTTAAAAGGTGCGGCCAAAAAAAAGCCAGCGTTAGCTACGCGGGTCGTTACCAACAAAACTCTAAATCTAGCCGATAGAAAGTACAAACATCTTTATCACATGTCTGGAAATATGAGAATGACATTATATCCATATTTACCCAGTTATATTGAGGTATGATAAATATATCAAAATTTGCTTTTAGAAATATATGAGACCGGTGTGGGATAGTGTTTAACACACCGGTCTGAGAAACTTTTAAACACAAGTTTGATTCCTATATGGACTATTTTTTCGGCTCTTTAAATTAAATATATATATATATATATATATATATATATATATGAAAAAAATGCACTCTCTGGATTTATAAGTTTCATCAAGCTTTACTGTGTGATGTTTCAAGGTTTTCACCCCTTCCTCAGACGGTCTGAGGAAGGGGTGAAAACCTCAAACGTCACACAGTAAAGCTTGGTGAAACTTATAAATCCAGAGAGTGCATTTTTTTCATTTATTTATATTATTACTGATGCACCCTGGTGTGAATATTTTCAAAGGTTTGTGAGAGTGCTGCAATCTTCAATTTGGATATATATATATCATCTAGAAATAGGTGCATTCCCACTAACAAGCAATCTTTATATGCCAGGGTGCTAGGAGTAGTAAATAGAGCTGATGGACGAAGCACTCTCTGGTCTTATCAAGTGTACAACACAATTTTATTTTAAGTGACGTTTCAGGGTATTCACCCCTTGGTCTGATGAAGGGGTGAATACCCCGAAACGTCACTTTAAATAAAATTGTGTTGTACACTTGATAAGACCAGAGAGTGCTTTGTCCATCAGCTTTATATATATAGTATAGTATATATTGTATAAGGTATGATTTTTATACTTTTTTATGTGAAAAATTAAAAGTGTATATGAAATTGTTTTATGATGTATTTTAAATATTTTGATGGCTTATGTGTTATATTATTACTTTGGCACTTTTCCTTAAAAACGCATTATATATAAAACAAGTTTTTGTCTATTAAAGAGTTAAAGAAAGGACAATTAAGAAGAACAAATGGGAAAAGAGCCTGGATTATAAAAGAGTCTACTTGGGACTTCTGGATATCCTTGAAAATGCCGGTGGCGAACGGTGAAACATATGTCGGATTGTATTGGACAGTTGGGACCCCTGATGTCACAAGGAGTCTTGGGATTTTGAATTTTACACTGTGAAGCCGTCTCTGAATGCCGTGTTTGGTGATTCAAATATCGGTTGTGTGTTTAAATTGTTTCCTTATCCTGACTGATGTTAATGAGTGAATAAATCGCTTTTAAAGAAGTTTGATGTCCCCGATCCATCTGTACTTTTACACCTGAGCCATTTCACTGAGAGCTAAGATATAGCTCCTTTAGAGTATGAGTAGATATATTCCACCTCTTTTAAAGTTTGTTCATACAGGACTTCACTATCTGTTGTTATTTTCCCTTTTCTTCCAAGGACTTTAACAACAGGATTCCTGAAGCACACACATCCTTACCATTGCTTTATCACATTTGTTTGTTGTTTTTATATATTTGTTTGTGATGTATTATAAGTTAACACTTTATTTTTTGATTTATAAGAATAGATTTTACATGTGTTTTGTTAACCCTTGACTTCATGTCTCCAAAAGCGATCCATTTTCCAGCGCTATTTTGTTGAGCACAACACTTAACTTTGCTATACATTCAAAGAAAAGGGCATGCCAAAAGAAAAAATGTCGCCCGCATTAAGATTTTATGATAAACCTTTTTTACCATCTACTTTTAAATCCAGATTGTCCACTATTTTTAGTTCAAGGTCGTGCTAACGATAGCACACCCTGCTCTATCGATTACCTTCTACTTGTAATCTAGTCCTATATAAATACAATAAAAGATCATGTTGATTCTCAAGAAAAGCTACAAAAGCAGATTGTTTTACATGGTGTTTTTCTTTGGAGGAAGTCTGTGAGTTTATCAGGCCCATTTATCAAGCTCCGTATGGAGCTTGAAGGGCCGTGTTTCTGGCGAGTCTTCAGACTCGCCAGAAACACAAGTTATGAAGCAGCGGTCTAAAGACCGCTGCTTCATAACCCTGTCCGCCTGCTCTGAGCAGGCGGACAGGAACCGCCGGAAATCAACCCGATCGAATACGATCGGGTTGATTGACAGCTCCCTGCTGGCGGCCGATTGGCCGCGAGTCAGCAGGGGGCGGCGTTGCACCAGCAGCTCTTGTGAGCTGCTGGTGCAATGTTAAATGTGGAGAGCGTATTGCTCTCCGCATTTAGCGAGGTCTTGCGGACCTGATCCGCAGTGTCGGATCAGGTCCGCAAGCCCTTTGATAAATGGGCCCCTCAGTGTTAACTTTCCATTCATGTAATGTATTCTGTGTTCATAATTTAAATATCAATTCAAGTGCATTAAAATTCAAGGTTAGCAAAAGCTGTTTACTCATTATTAATATATCAACTTTAAACTTTAAGCTTTCAAAGTTGTGTTTAGAATTTAAACTTTGCATTTAATTGCCTTTATGTATCCAGTGATTAGTTAGGTATTGTGTTTATCTTTAGATTCAAAGCATAGTGATTTATTCACTAAAGTAAAATGTAATCGCTATAGGAACACATTGTTTATATAAGATATGCTTTCTTTAATAATTCACATTCCGCCCACAGACACCCACAGGAATGTGCATGTTATTTAATAATGGGAAAACAATAGATATTGCAACTGTTTTGGAAATTATTTTATTTTGATTTTAGATTGTTATTGTTAATATTTCAAAACTGAATACATCCTCTCTTCTCACACAAACACACATATATTATAAGTATACCCACAAAATTCTGGATCTCAAATTTTAGGATGGTTTGTAAGCTTCAAAAACTTTGTTGAGATGTATTTGTAAGAGCAAGTATGTAAACTGCAGTAAAGTTTAAGTGAGAAAAACAAAACAAAAAACTAGATCACACTCACTTATGCATTAATATATGGAAGATCCTAAGACATTAAAGGATGGGATTCCTGTGGGGCAGTTCCTATGTTTGAAAAGGAACTGCTCCACAGAAAAGGCTTTTGAGAGACAGGCAGAAGAAATGGATCTCCGGTTTAGGCAGAGAGGGTTTTCTAATAGACAGATTAAAAAAGCCTGGATTAGGGCAAGACATACTCCTAGGCTAAAATTGCTATATACTTAGAAAAAGGAAGGGGATGAATCTCAGATAAGAACAATACCTAGATATAACATTCCTTTTTGTTGTTCCTTTCTTGAATCTCTTGATAAAGTCCGCTTAGAAGGTGGATGAAATGCGTAGAGTATTATAAAGTTTGTAGCGAAGGACCTCAAATGATCCGCTTGTAATACTCTGCAGCAATCAGCTGTTTAAAACCTTAACAAGATCGGTGTTGCTCAAGACTTGTCATGCAGTGGATCTGGAGCTATCAGTGAAGCTGATCTTTGCCGTGGTCTGCATGATGTGCCTGTTTTTACCTTATATCTTGTAAGTGCAACTTAGCACAGTGTGTTCTAATAAATTTCGTTACACTGCTTTGAATCTGGGTTGCGCTTGTGTTTTCTTCTCAGAATTTGTTCCTCTCGAAGAAACAGTGGCAACCTGTCTCTTAAATCAAGCAGCACCCAGGGAGGAGTTCATTGGTTATTACTGCTAGTGACAAACACCGGATGGGATTATAATCATCCATCATCAACCTTTTTTGGCGTCATCTACCTTTTTGCCGATATTACCGCTTCAATATTGAAGTTCTTCTGAAAGTAATTTTACCTATTTGGTGACTATGACTTTTTTTGTCTCTGTTTAATGTATGGACATTTGGTATACACTTTATATATCAAGTTTCGATATACATACAGGGAAAAGAGCTGATAGCGATACTAATTAACAATTAATATCTAACCAGTATTTTTCTTTTTTAAATCTCATTTATGAAACCATTTTATTAAGCTCCATATTGAGCTTCTTATTAGATTCTTTTTTTTTTTTTTTTTAAATGAAAACTTACAATAAATTACATTTAAGTTAGGATACTAAAGAGTATCCAAAGATAGTACATAAAGGAGTTTCAGATGACAAATGAGGTTTGGAAATCTCAGTATTTAACATAATAATAATGAAAGGAGGAAGGGGAGAACAAGAAAAGAAAAAAAAAAGAGATTAAATTAAAATTGAAGTCCCTCTCATACCCCAAATTCTTACAATTGAATATTGATAATTTTTTCTATATGATTAATGAAGGTTTTATCTTGATATATGACAAAGTCCCTCCAAATCTTTGTACACAAATTATCCTTTTTTCTCTCTAATCTGTAATCATGGGCTGCTATTAATGCAGTGTTAATTAACAAATGTTTTGCCTCCTTAATAGAGGGCACTTTAGAGCTAGTCCAATTGCTAAACAAGAGTTTTCTAAGAATTAATATGGCAGTTAAGATGAACTTCTCTTTGCTCCCCCATGAAGTACAGGAAGACAATAATATTATAGAATTGATTGAGAGGGTTATTCTAAGGTCTACCACTTGGGAGAGGAAATAGGCTACTTTTAGCCAGAATTGCTTCACTTTTGGGCAATCCCATAAAAGATGGCCCAAATTTGGGTCGTTTTGAGAACATTTGAGACATTGGTTCTTGACTTTGGTGTTCCACTTGGCTACCCGACGTGGTGTAAAGTAATCTCTATTAAATATCCTAAATTGGGTTTCCCTTAAATATGCAGAGTGGGAAAGAGACAGAGTTATTTTTAGACTTCTGACAAATTGATTTAAAAGATCAGGCAAAACTAACATCTTCTTCCAGTACGACACTAATTCTAATGTACTTTTCCCTTCCTCCGCTGTTCTTAATATTTTATAAATGACAGATAGAGAACATTTTTCGGGTTTAAAACTGTCCAATAAAGGATGATCTAAACACATTTGAGGAAATAGATTTAATATTTCATAAACATAATTTTTTACTTGCAAGAAGTAAAATTTGTGTTTTGTCTGAACCGTGGAAAATTTATTTTGAAATTCCGAGAAGTTATACAATCTCTTGGCCTTACAATCAAGAAATTCTTTAATAGTGAGATCTTTAAAAGGTGACCAAACTGCAAAAATGCTGACTGTGTTGCTAACGGAAAAAAAACTGTTCCCTTGAATAGGTAACCATTTAGAAATGGTGGCTGGATAGCCGAGTAGCCTCATAGTCTTCCTCCATGTAGTTAAAATATCCTTATATAAGTGATGGTTAGCGATTGTCCTCCCCGGATGTTTATTTGATGAATATACTATAAACCCCACAGAGTGAGGGGAGCAAACCTGTTCCTCTAAATGTCTATCAGAGAGTTTAAATGATTGTAGTATTTAGAATTTAAACTTTGCATTTAATTGCCTTTATGTATCCAGTGATTAGTTAGGTATTGTGTTTATCTTTAGATTCAAAGCATAGTGATTTATTCACTAAAGTAAAATGTAATCGCTATAGGAACACATTGTTTATATAAGATATGCTTTCTTTAATAATTCACATTCCGCCCACAGACACCCACAGGAATGTGCATGTTATTTAATAATGGGAAAACAATAGATATTGCAACTGTTTTGGAAATTATTTTATTTTGATTTTAGATTGTTATTGTTAATATTTCAAAACTGAATACATCCTCTCTTCTCACACAAACACACATATATTATAAGTATACCCACAAAATTCTGGATCTCAAATTTTAGGATGGTTTGTAAGCTTCAAAAACTTTGTTGAGATGTATTTGTAAGAGCAAGTATGTAAACTGCAGTAAAGTTTAAGTGAGAAAAACAAAACAAAAAACTAGATCACACTCACTTATGCATTAATATATGGAAGATCCTAAGACATTAAAGGATGGGATTCCTGTGGGGCAGTTCCTATGTTTGAAAAGGAACTGCTCCACAGAAAAGGCTTTTGAGAGACAGGCAGAAGAAATGGATCTCCGGTTTAGGCAGAGAGGGTTTTCTAATAGACAGATTAAAAAAGCCTGGATTAGGGCAAGACATACTCCTAGGCTAAAATTGCTATATACTTAGAAAAAGGAAGGGGATGAATCTCAGATAAGAACAATACCTAGATATAACATTCCTTTTTGTTGTTCCTTTCTTGAATCTCTTGATAAAGTCCGCTTAGAAGGTGGATGAAATGCGTAGAGTATTATAAAGTTTGTAGCGAAGGACCTCAAATGATCCGCTTGTAATACTCTGCAGCAATCAGCTGTTTAAAACCTTAACAAGATCGGTGTTGCTCAAGACTTGTCATGCAGTGGATCTGGAGCTATCAGTGAAGCTGATCTTTGCCGTGGTCTGCATGATGTGCCTGTTTTTACCTTATATCTTGTAAGTGCAACTTAGCACAGTGTGTTCTAATAAATTTCGTTACACTGCTTTGAATCTGGGTTGCGCTTGTGTTTTCTTCTCAGAATTTGTTCCTCTCGAAGAAACAGTGGCAACCTGTCTCTTAAATCAAGCAGCACCCAGGGAGGAGTTCATTGGTTATTACTGCTAGTGACAAACACCGGATGGGATTATAATCATCCATCATCAACCTTTTTTGGCGTCATCTACCTTTTTGCCGATATTACCGCTTCAATATTGAAGTTCTTCTGAAAGTAATTTTACCTATTTGGTGACTATGACTTTTTTTGTCTCTGTTTAATGTATGGACATTTGGTATACACTTTATATATCAAGTTTCGATATACATACAGGGAAAAGAGCTGATAGCGATACTAATTAACAATTAATATCTAACCAGTATTTTTCTTTTTTAAATCTCATTTATGAAACCATTTTATTAAGCTCCATATTGAGCTTCTTATTAGATTCTTTTTTTTTTTTTTTTAAATGAAAACTTACAATAAATTACATTTAAGTTAGGATACTAAAGAGTATCCAAAGATAGTACATAAAGGAGTTTCAGATGACAAATGAGGTTTGGAAATCTCAGTATTTAACATAATAATAATGAAAGGAGGAAGGGGAGAACAAGAAAAGAAAAAAAAAAGAGATTAAATTAAAATTGAAGTCCCTCTCATACCCCAAATTCTTACAATTGAATATTGATAATTTTTTCTATATGATTAATGAAGGTTTTATCTTGATATATGACAAAGTCCCTCCAAATCTTTGTACACAAATTATCCTTTTTTCTCTCTAATCTGTAATCATGGGCTGCTATTAATGCAGTGTTAATTAACAAATGTTTTGCCTCCTTAATAGAGGGCACTTTAGAGCTAGTCCAATTGCTAAACAAGAGTTTTCTAAGAATTAATATGGCAGTTAAGATGAACTTCTCTTTGCTCCCCCATGAAGTACAGGAAGACAATAATATTATAGAATTGATTGAGAGGGTTATTCTAAGGTCTACCACTTGGGAGAGGAAATAGGCTACTTTTAGCCAGAATTGCTTCACTTTTGGGCAATCCCATAAAAGATGGCCCAAATTTGGGTCGTTTTGAGAACATTTGAGACATTGGTTCTTGACTTTGGTGTTCCACTTGGCTACCCGACGTGGTGTAAAGTAATCTCTATTAAATATCCTAAATTGGGTTTCCCTTAAATATGCAGAGTGGGAAAGAGACAGAGTTATTTTTAGACTTCTGACAAATTGATTTAAAAGATCAGGCAAAACTAACATCTTCTTCCAGTACGACACTAATTCTAATGTACTTTTCCCTTCCTCCGCTGTTCTTAATATTTTATAAATGACAGATAGAGAACATTTTTCGGGTTTAAAACTGTCCAATAAAGGATGATCTAAACACATTTGAGGAAATAGATTTAATATTTCATAAACATAATTTTTTACTTGCAAGAAGTAAAATTTGTGTTTTGTCTGAACCGTGGAAAATTTATTTTGAAATTCCGAGAAGTTATACAATCTCTTGGCCTTACAATCAAGAAATTCTTTAATAGTGAGATCTTTAAAAGGTGACCAAACTGCAAAAATGCTGACTGTGTTGCTAACGGAAAAAAAACTGTTCCCTTGAATAGGTAACCATTTAGAAATGGTGGCTGGATAGCCGAGTAGCCTCATAGTCTTCCTCCATGTAGTTAAAATATCCTTATATAAGTGATGGTTAGCGATTGTCCTCCCCGGATGTTTATTTGATGAATATACTATAAACCCCACAGAGTGAGGGGAGCAAACCTGTTCCTCTAAATGTCTATCAGAGAGTTTAAATGATTGTAGTAACCAATCTATTGGAAGACGTAGAATGGTAGCAAGATTATACCATTCCAAGTTAGGTAGGGCTAATCCTCCTCCCGGATAAGTCTGATATAGCGACTCTAGTTTTATTCTTGGTTTCCTCCCGCTCCACAGGAAATACCTCAGTGCTTGGTTGAAGCGCCAAAGATCCCGTTTCTTAATTAAAAGGGGGAGCATCCTGCATGGGTATAAAATTTTAGGGACTATGAACATCTTATAAAGATTTACTTTGCCCGAAATCGAGACCGGGAGGGATGCCCAACTCTCCATTTTTTCTTTACTTTCCTGAAGAACTGAGAGAATATTGTCACAATACCAATCTGCAGGATCAATAGAGAGTTTTAGACCCAAATATTCCAGAACGTTTGATTCGATAAACTGATAAGTTTGACATTTATTCAGTCTATTTAACCAAATAACTTTTGATTTTGAAAAGTTGGTTTTATAACCGGACATAGTACCATATCTATCTAAAAGATCTAGCACAGGATTAATAGTATCCTTGGGATTGGACAAAAAGAGAAGAAGATCATCAGCAAATAATGATATTTTTAGTGTTGAATATTTGTGTTGATTCCTAATAGTAGTTCTCTCAGTTTAATAGCCAATGGCTCCAAAACTAAGTCAAATAGTAAAGGAGAAAGAGGACAACCCTGACGGGTGCCTCTTGAAAGTGTAAAGGATTGAGTAATATCATTGTTGATCAAAATCGATGCCTTAGTATCCGAATATATATTACAAATAAAATTAACAAAGTTATCTCTGAACCCATATCTCTTTAAGGCCTTGACCATAAATGGCCATTCCACTCTGTTGAAGGCCCTCTCTGCATCAAAAGATAGCAGGAAGGCCTCCAGCAGAGCGGAGTCGCCTCCACTATATAGGCAAATTGCATGGAGAATTCTCCTTATATTTTTTTCAGAGGTCCTCCCACTCACAAAGCCTACTTGGTCGGCATGTACAATTTTAGGTAAGATTGGCTTCATTCTCTCTGCCATGATCTTCATCATAATCTTGTAATCAAGATTGAGCAAGGAAATCGGCCTATAAGCTGTTAATTCTAAAAGGTCTTTATTAGGTTTAGGGATCAAAACAATATTGGCCCTTTTAAAGTCCTCGGAAACTTTAACATTGTCCACAAAATAACCTTTGTACAAATCCCTTAGGACCAGAATAATCTTTTCCATTAGTATCAAATAAAACTTTAAGGGCAAGTTGTCTGGACCTGGCGTTTTTCCTTTGGGCAGGGATTTAATCATTTATATATTTCCTGTTCAAGGATAGGTTTGTTCAAGGACTCCAGGTCTAGATCTTGGACTAGGTCTAGATCTTGGACATAAGGTAGATCAATAGATGCTAGGAAAGTATCAATATCCTCCGAAAGAGGAAATAGGAGAGCTATCTGATCTTGGTCTGAAATAACATTGTTATCCTTTTTAATAGCTACAATAGGTTTCCTTTGAGTTTGTCTTTTAAAGATAGAAGCCAAGAACTTACCGGCTTTGTTTCCATGCCTTGTAAATTTAGCTGCTCTTTTATTAATTGAATCTTGAGCTTCTTCCAGAAGGAAATAATCCCTTTCCTTTTTACTTAAAAAGTAGTTGTCTCTATTTATTCTAGTGGGATTGCTTATATAAAGAGCATAAGCATCTTTTAATTTATTTGATAGCTCCTGAAATCTAGATGTTTGTTATTTCTTTAACCTAGCCATATAGGAGACAATCTCTGCTTTTAGGTAAAATTTAGCTGTTTCCCAAAAGATGGGAACGTTGTCTCTACAATGGCTGTTAAAAGAGCAGAAGTCTTCCCATGCCTTTACCAAGAAAAGCTTGAATTTAACTGAATTCAATAAATACATGGGAAAGAAAAATGAGTTGAATGTATATAGTTTCTTAATTTGGATTGTTAATATCATTGGAGCAGGATCCGATAGAGTAAATTCCAAGATACCACATTTTGAGACTTTAGATGCTAGGGTTTCTGATATCAAAAATAGATCCAGTCTAGAAAGAGTCTTATGAGATCTAGAGTGGCATGTATATTCTCGAGAATTAGGGTTTAACCTTCTCCAAATGTCTATCACACTTACTGCTTGAGAAAATAAACTAAATATTTTCTTTTCATAATTAAGCTGGTATTTCGTATAGTTAGTTTTGTTTTCTGTTCTCCCAATCTAGATCTATTAATATATGAATTTGGAGTGATATTAAAATCACCTGTTAATATTATCCTGTCTTTTGAGAATTTAAGAATATTCTTAAGCAGTTGGTTCCAAAATGACTCGTCCGGGGTATTTGGACCATAAAGGTTTACTATTAAATAATTCTGCTTTTGGATCCTAATTCTGAACAGTAGGTATCTGGCCTCTCTGTCCTTTAGTACCTTAACAATTTCATGTTCAAGATTTTTGTGAATTAAGATCATTACTCCTCTCGCCGCTTTCCTGTATGAAGAAAAAAAGGAATGTGTAAAACCACGGACTTTAAATTTAATATGCTCAGCATCAGAAAGATGCGTCTCTTGAAGACATATTATGTCCAAAGCCTTTTTACTTAGAAAGTTAACCACCGCCTTCCTTTTAATTGGGGAGTGGATTCCTCCCACATTCCACGAAAGTATCATTATCTAACTCTTATATTCAAGGGTAAGTAGCATGATAAAGAGGGTAGAAGGGTTAAGAGAGGGAGAAAAAAGAAAGAAAGAAAGAAAGAAAGAAAGAAAGAAAGAAAGAAAGAAAGAAAGAAAGAAAGAAAGAAAGAAAGAAAGAAAGAAAGAAAGAAAGAAAGAAAGAAAGAAAGAAAGAAAGAAAGAAAGAAAGAAAGAAAGAAAGAAAAAAAACTTGATGACAATATATAAAGTCATATATTAATCTAACCACACTTAATTTTTCCAAAAGATAAATATAGATGTAATAAAATATATCTAAAATAACAATACTTAAAAAAATAAATATTAAACAAATTCTTGTGAGAGTGTGCAGCATCATATAAATATTTAACCTCACTGAATTTGAGGCGATGTGATAAAGTACATAAAATAATATTAAAAGCAAAAAATACATATTTAACAAAACCCTTCTTGAATATGAATGTGAATATGAATGTGAATTTCCCTAAGAAAGTATACCTGTGGTAAGATACATCTAAAACAGTGATCATAGTTAATAGGATAAACAGTGTGCATCATCGTATGCATATTTGACCTAAATACATTTTGAGGCCATTTGGTAAAATACCTAGACCTAGATTTGGAGTTTGGCGTTAGCCGTGAAAACCAGCGTTAGAGGCTCCTAACGCTGGTTTTAGGCTACCGCCGGCATTTGGAGTCACTCAAAATAGGGTCTGATCGGAACAGCCAATAGAATGCGAGCTCAATCTGATTGGCTGATTGGATCAGCCAATCGGATTGAACTTGATTCTGACTGGCTGATTCCATCAGCCAATCAGAATATTCCTACCTTAATTCCGATTGGCTGATAGAATCCTATCAGCCAATCGGAATTCGAGGGACGCCATCTTGGATGACGTCCCTTAAAGGAACCGTCATTCTTCAGTTGGACGTCGCCGGAAGAAGATGGGTTCGCGGTGGAGGTCTTCAGGATGGAGCCGGTCGTCATCGGATGAAGATAGAAGATGCCGCTTGGATCAAGATGGTTGCCGGTCCGGATCGCCTCTTCTTCCCGGATAGGATGAAGACTTTGGAGCCTCTTCTGGACCTCTTCAGCCACCGGATGATGGATCCCCAACCCCCGCTTGGGTTGGATGAAGATTTTGGAGCCAGGACGGATCGGTGATACCTGGTGAGGTGAAGACAAGGTAGGATGATCTTCAGGGGCTTAGTGTTAGGTTTATTTAAGGGGGGTTTGGGTTATATTAGGGGTATGTGGGTGGTGGGTTGTAATGTTGGGGGGGGGTATTGTATGTTTTTTTTTACAGGCAAAAGAGCTGAACTTCTTGGGGCATGCCCCGCAAAGGGCCCTGTTCAGGGCTGGTAAGGTAAAAGAGCTTTGAACTTTAGTAATTTAGAATAGGGTAGGGCATTTTTTATTTTGGGGGGCTTTGTTGTTTTATTAGGGGGCTTAGAGTAGGTGTAATTAGTTTAAAATTGTTGTAATATTTTTCTTATGTTTGTAGATATTTTTTTATTTTTTGAACTTTAGTTAGTTTATTTCATTGTAGTTATTTGTAGATATTGTATTTAATTAATGTATTGATAGTGTAGTGTTAGGTTTAATAGTAGGTAATTGTAGGTATTTTATTTAATTAATTTAATGATAGTATAGTGTTAGGTTTAATTGTAACTTAGGTTATGATTTATTTTACAGGTAATTTTGTAATTATTTTAACTAGGTAACTATTAAATAGTTCTTAACTATTTAATAGCTATTGTACCTGGTTAAAATAATTACAAAGTTGCCTGTAAAATAAATATTAATCCTAAAATAGCTACAATGTAATTATAATTTATATTGTAGCTATATTAGGGTTTATTTTACAGGTAAGTATTTAGCTTTAAATAGGAATAATTTATTTAATAAGAGTTAATTAATTTCGTTAGATTAAAATTATATTTAATTTAGGGGGGTGTTAGTGTTAGGGTTAGACTTAGCTTTAGGGGTTAATCCATTTATTAGAATAGCGGTGAGCTCCGGTCGGCAGATTAGGGGTTAATAATTGAAGTTAGGTGTCGGCGATGTTAGGGAGGGCAGATTAGGGGTTAATACTATTTATTATAGGGTTAGTGAGGCGGATTAGGGGTTAATAACTTTATTATAATAGCGGTGCGGTCCGCTCGGCAGATTAGGGGTTAATAAGTGTAGGCAGGTGGAGGCGACGTTGAGGGGGCAGATTAGGGGTTAATAAATATAATATAGGGGTCGGCGGTGTTAGGGGCAGCAGATTAGGGGTACATAGGGATAATGTAAGTAGCGGCAGTTTACGGAGCGGCAGATTAGGGGTTAAAAATAAAATGCAGGTGTCAGCGATAGCGGGGGCGGCAGATTAGGGGTTAATAAGTGTAAGGTTAGGGGTGTTTAGACTCGGGGTACATGTTAGAGTGTTAGGTGCAGACGTAGGAAGTGTTTCCCCATAGCAAACAATGGGGCTGCGTTAAGAGCTGAACGCGGCTTTTTTGCAGGTGTTAGGTTTTTTTTCAGCTCAAACAGCCCCATTGTTTCCTATGGGGGAATCGTGCACGAGTACGTTTTTGAGGCTGGCCGCTTGCGTAAGCAACTCTGGTATTGAGAGTTGAAGCTGCATTAAAAATGCTCTACGCTCCTTTTTTGGAGCCTAACGCAGCCTTTATGTGGACTCTCAATACCAGAGTTATTTTTATGGTGCGGCCAGAAAAAAGCCGGCGTTAGTTTTTCGGGTCGTTACCGACAAAACTCCAAATCTAGCCGCTAGTGTGTTATTCATAATAAAAAATACATATTTGAATAAGCCCTTTTCGGGGAAAAAAAAAAAAAAGAATATCTTTCTTTTTTTTATCCAAAAAATAGTGAATAAAGTGAGTGTGAGTGTCTAGTAAACAATATATTCCTAGTAGTATCAAAACTCGTCTGTGATATTATAAATCCCCCAATGGATTTTATATAGTGCACAAAATCGTGCAAAAAAAAAAAAAAAAATCATCTATAGTAGTGTAAATATTTTCAGCAGATTCTGCTCGGTGCAAAAAGGACCATGCAGGCATGCAGGAGGAAAAAAAATACATTTCCTCCAAATTAAAAATGTTTACAAAACCAAAAATTAGTATAGATAGAAAAACAAACATAGTGACCAGCAGGTCGAGATCTCATTAAGTAAAAATTATTTTGATTCATTATCTAAAAAAGATTGCGCTGCTTCTGGGGATTCAAAAACAAAAAAAATTAGGCCCAGATTTAATTCTAAGCTTTGCTGGATAGAGTAAAGAAAAAAAATCTCTTCTCCAACACTAAACGTGAGCAAATGGGAGAAAATTGTCTCCTTTTGGAGGAAGTCTCTACTGAGAAGTCTTGGAAGATCAGAATCCTTGCACCATTAAATCGAAGATTTTGTTGCTTCCTAAAAGCTTGCATCAGTTCAGTCTTTCCCTGGAAGTTTAAAAATTTAGCAATTACTGGGCAAGGTTTTTTTGGACCCTGTAGCATCACATCCTGCTCTCTTCCCAATCTGTGTATTCTTTCCACTATGAAAAGAGATTGCTCTTGCAGAATACCCAAAAGGTGTGGGAGAGTTTCTTCCGCAAATTTCCTTAGGTCTTGGGATTTTAATGATTCGTGGAGACCAATTATTCATAGATTGTTGCGTCTTGCCCTGTTCTTAATATCTTCTATTTTATTTGCGAGTATTTTATTTTGATTCAATACAGATTCAAGCTTTGAACTCATTGTATTTTGGATATCCTCACTATCCGAGAGTCTTTGCTCCAAGTGGTTTATTCTGTCCTTTTGAGCTCTAATTTCTCCCATAATTGTATCCAAACGTGTATGTATTTCCTCTATTTTCGATATAATTAGTGCTGAAACCTGAGTGACAACTGCCGCGGCATCTGAAGATTCAGATGTTTTTTCTTCTATAGATGATTTATTGGGAGAAATTGTGGGTTTATTGGTTTTCTTATTCATAGCTTTTAACTTTGGAGACATTTTTGGTTGGGAAAGATATTTATCCATCAAGTTGTAAAGTGTAGATTTCAATCAAAATGATGCACCAGTAATCACAGGGAACTGTGTCGCTATCTTTAATATCTTTAAGTCCAACCGTCAAAGAGAGCTCTGTCCTTTCCAACCCCTCCTTCTCAGTTGTCCACTCTAGGATATAAATGGGACCATCCCTTCTTAAACAAGGAAATTTCCTTCTTTTGATGTCATATACATTTAGATTTGAGGAATTGTGAGGTTTAAAGTTGGTATTTAATCATATAGTGTCCCCAATTTCTTCTGTATCTGTTTAAGGTGAGCACAGAGTCTATTAGCGTGATACAACAATAATACTCCTGTGTGTCCGACTTTGTATTCAAATAATGGGAGAATACATTTCCCAGACTCTAACTCTTGACTTTCCTTTAATGGCAGTACCTTTAAACATCCCAGTGCAGTGATATATGGGGGTTCGATGGAATTATGCTGCAGTGCAATGAAGAGGTTTTATAAACCCAGCTATATCCAAAGATGTCCAAAGCTTAGAGTGTATCCCACTTAGTTTTTTATATGTTGCTGCTTCACAACCCTCCTATGGTACTTGTGACAGGTTTACCAACCATTCACCATTTTAGACCCCACACAAGAATATTGTCTCAATACCCAGTCCTCACGATCCTGCTGGGCATAGATATAGTAAAGTGTGCAGGGTGCAGGAAATAGCTGATCTGTTAGTTATTACTTCAAAGGAGGGATCAGCTTAATATTGAAATGTATATATTTTTTTTCCTTTCCCTCCCCTTTCTAATATTTTTCTTTATTTTTTTTTTATTTTTCAGCTATACCAAATCATGCTGTTTGTAGAAAGACAAGCATTCACAATAATTGCTATATGATTTGGGGATGTCAATGTCTGTTTATAGCAATATATAAGACTCTGCCGGCCATTTATGACCTCCTACCTCTCTCCATGCCCTTGCATTCAGCCTCCGGGGATGAATACCTCCTCATGTGAGGCAAATTTGCAGTGCCGAACTCCAGGCTCCAACCACCTGGCACCTGCTTCTTTGGTTGAGGCTCCAAACTCCAACAAGCCCCTAGACCCTTTGCGTGTGTGTAACTGCAACTTTGCGGCGTACCGCTCCAACGCGTCAGATTCCACTAATGCTAACCGGCAGAGGCGACCTGATAATTTAGCCGCTCCAGCCGGCATTCCTTCAGCTGTGGTTATTCTCCTGATTCTGAGCTGTAGACACGGCTTCATATTCGCCGCTAACTCGTCTCCACTCTCTCTCCAGGGACACGGCTTGCGTTGCGTGATGACGTCAACTATACACGTCTTTACCCCTCGCTTCTTATTAGATTCTACTTTGCTCTGTTACATTCTTATTTGCCTTTTCAGCGCTGTTTTTTTCTGTTTATTTTTTAGATATAACAGCCATTGGAATAAAATTAAATCTATTCTTAAAATAAATTGGCATATATTGTTAGCTGCTGGTCTGGAGTGGATCATATCAGAATATCCTCTATTAACAACCAGGCCGGCAAATAGGGATCAGTTAGTCCACAGTGAATTTGTTAGATGCTTACCAGAAAAAAATTGGTTAGAAGCTAGATAAGTAAGGGTTGAATGTATCCTGTGTGCAAACTACATATTGCAGTCATGTCTTAAAAAGTAAAACGTTTTGCATCGTCCCTGGTGAAGTATTTAAAATCAAACAGTGGATAACTTGCAAAAGAGTAGAGGTGATATACCGCCTAAACTGCTCATGTCCTTGTTTTTACATTGGGAAAACCAAGAGAGAATTCAAGGAAAGAATTAGAGAACACAGAAATTACAAATAAAATAAGGATATCAATAGTCCCATAGCCAGACATTTTATGGATGCAGGTTATTCGTATAGAACATATACCAGAAAAAAGACAAGGTGGAAATCTGGATAAATTATTGCTTCAACATGAAACCAAATGGATGTATTAATTAAAAACGTTATCACCAAAAGGGTTAAAAGAGAAATTTGAATTTACCAGTTTTTTTTGTAGCTTGAATTGAGTAACTTAAGTGTTCTTGTAAGTAAATAATTCAATATAGTTTAGTTAAGTGCATCTAAA
Organism: Bombina bombina; assembly: GCF_027579735.1. Lineage (NCBI taxonomy): Eukaryota > Metazoa > Chordata > Amphibia > Anura > Bombinatoridae > Bombina > Bombina bombina. The sequence continues at coordinate 716,073,478 of NC_069503.1, forward strand.
AATAGCCCATACAGTATTTGGTATGTGGCAAAGAGGTATATTATATTTATGTCCTTTATAAACCATTAAGGGTAATGATTTTGTTTTGCCATGATCAACTTATTATTTTGTAAGCACATGAAGTGTAAATAGATTTAGCAAACAGTACATTTTAATTTAATGCTCCTGTAACTTTAAATTTGCAGTGATGTAAAGATCACGAGCATCTGAGGTAGCCCTGAGCCAGCCCATTTGTGGGAGGGGTGAAACGCGTCATTAGTCTGGCGTGCCAGGTGCATTTGCTATCAAGCTGATGCTGTAGCATTCAAGTGGAAAAAGGATCGTTTGTGCCAAAATTGGAGGTATTCTGGCATTGTGAGAGGCATTACTTACCACAACGTCCTGCTCTTCTACGGAAGTAAACTTTCATGGTAATATCAGACCAAGTGGATGCTCGATTTACAATTTAAACGGCCCCACAAACTAAAGATATGGAAGGAGGTCCCAGTGGTTGTGGTAATCTGTTTGACAAATAACTTTTTCTTAGTTGTCTCTAGCCAGTATTTGCCTAACTTTAAAGGGACTAGAGACCAGCTCTGTTCTGGAGCGTGCAGCAGCACTAAGAGCCCAGAAGTGCATGTTTCTTTTAGCCATAATAGTGACGTATATAACTTGACCGTACTGAAGGTGTTAAAAAGCTTTATGTCTAAGGACTTAATTCTGAGCGTGCTTTATGCATTAAAGGGACATTAAACACTAAATACATTCTATGTAAAATGATGCATTCAAAGAAAAAATTAGTCTGAGAATAACATGTAGATGTATTTTTTTAAAGTTTCATGAGCTGTTTAAATATTGACGAAATAAGTGTAAAGTTTTAGTGTCTATAAAACAATGGGAGCTGCCATGTTGTAACTTAGGTTACTTTCTCTGCTGTAGCCAATTAGGGACAGTTATAAAGAGGTCACTAGAATGTGCAGCCAATGACTGTGTGGAATATAACAGTGTTCTGCACTTCCATTTCTATCAGGAACTTAAAAGCACACAATTTCAGAATGGAATTACAGGAAAAGCGTGCAAAATAAATAATCTAAGTATATTGCAAAGTTTTTTCTATATATATGATTTATAATTTTTTATTATCATCTCCAAGTGTTCCGTTAAAGGGACACTGAACCCAATTTTTTTCTTTCGTAATTTAGATAGAGCATGCAATTTTAAGCAACTTTCTAATTGACTCCTATTATCAATTTTTCTTCATTCTCTTGCTATCTTTATTTGAAAAAGAAGGCATCTTTTTTGATTCTGAACAATGGACAGCACTTTTTTTATTTGTGGGTGAATTTATCCACCAATCAGCAAGAACAACCCAGGTTGTTCACCAAAAATGGGCCAGCATCTAAACTTACATTCTTGCTTTTCAAATAAAGATACCAAGAGAATGAAGAAACATTGATAATAGGAGTAAATTAGAAAGTTGCTTAAAATTGCATGCTCTATCAGAATCAGGAAAGAAAACATTTGTCCCTTTAAGTGTTTAGTATATTTAAGAACTGTGACTATGAGGCCCATTTATCAAGCTCTGTATGGAGCTTGTGGGCCTGTGTTTCTGGCAAATCTTCAGACTCGCCAGAAACAGCAGTTATGAAGCAGCGGTCTAAAGACCGCTGATCCATAACCCTGTCGGCCTGCTCTGAGCAGGCAGACAGGAATCGCCACAATTCAACCGGATCGAGTACGATCGGGTTGATTGACACCTCCCTGCTGGCGGCCGATTGGCCGCGAGTCTGCATGGGGCGGCATTGCACCAGCAGCTCTTGTGAGCTGCTGGTGCAATGCTGAATACGGAGAGCGTATTGCTCTACGCATTCAGCGAGGTCTTGAGGACCTGATCCGCACTGTCAGATCAGGTCTGCAAGAACTTTGATAAATAGGATCAGGTCCGCAAGACCTTTGATAAATAGGCCTCTATACCCTTATTATATATATTTGTTTCCATTTATTTTTATTTCAATGTATGTGATACAATAAGAAAACATAATAATAGGGGACAATCTCATTTATTATTACTTTTTATGCCAGCATAAACTTGGCTTATTCTTTGAATGATACTATGTACATTATATGTATGTAAGCATTGGGTTTCTGGAACTGCACAATTATTTTGATGAAAATAAATTGGAATTTTGATGCAACCTTGTCATACTTTAGCATTGTTTTTTTTTCAATCAGATGCTCTTTCCTTGTTTAATTTTCTTTAAAACGTTTAAGAGAGGCAGTGCATTGTGGGACAAAACACTATAAACTTTGGTCTTAACAAGTGTGTATACTGATACATGTAGTTGCTGAGTGTGTGGTCAAGTTTGTGTGTAGGCATGTGATGTGCAGCTTCGTTCATAATTTGGCCACAGGTGCAGTAAAAGATGTACTACTGTATCATACAAATAAAGTTGAAAGTGTTGAATAGTGATTGAAGGTATATGTGTGCCAATTTGACACCTTGCCTAGGGTCTGAAGTCTTAAAATGGCTCTCTTAAACTAGCTCTGTTTCAATGTTGTCATTTGTACCCTGTGTCTCTTCCCCATTAAGCTTTCCTGTCTTACTTTTTTAGCCATCGCAGAGTGACTACTAAGAAACTCCAGCTCTTGGAAAGGTAGGTGGATAATTGTCTATTAAGAATGATGTGTATATCTTCCTTACTCGTCGCTCTTCATCTGCTGCACCTCTCTGCCAATCCCTTCACTGGCTTCCTCTTGCCTCTAGGATTAAACATAAAATCCTCACCCTGACATATAAAGCTCTCAACTGCACTGCTCCCCCCTACATCTCAGAACTTGTCTCTAGATACTCTCCCTCCCGTCCCCTTCGATCAGCTCAGGATCTCCTCCTCTCCTCCTCTCTTGTTACTTCCTCACATTCACGTTTACAGGACTTCTCCAGACTGGCCCCCATCTTGTGGAATTCCCTGCCTCGCTCCATAAGACTCTCCACTAGTTTTAACAGCTTCAAGCACTCCCTAAAAACTCTACTATTCAGGGATGCATACAACCAACACTAACCTTTCCTAACGCCATTGCTTTCCTCTTGAACCCCTTAGATTGTAAGCCTATGGGCCCAGCTGTTTACAGATCGCTTCATAAGAGCCGACTACAACAGTGAAACTCTCGGCAGGGCCCTCTACCCACTTGACCCCTACAAAAGCTATCCTGTACACCGACTATGTTTACAGCGCTGTGGAATCTGTTGGCACTCTACAAATACCTGATAATAATAATAATAATAATAATAATAATAATGTGGGTAATGAGATTGTCGTGGGCGCATTGGTATGTATCAAAAGAGGTACTTGTTTGAGATAGTTGCAAGAGTATATTATGCCTGTATATAGAGATACATTTGCATCTATATATACATTGGAGGGGAACAGACAGTGACTTCCTTAGACAGTGCTATACACATATAAATTATGCGCTTTACAGCACTCACTGTCCTCAGAGTAAGAGTAAAGAAAACCCCAAAAATAATTTGGATTTGTTTTTCAGTCATGATCACAAAGGTGGAACAAGAAAATGAAAACAGAAAGGCCCAGAATTATAAGGCTGCCTCAAGACTAGCAAGGGGTGAATTACTTTCTTAGCAACACTACACTACAGTCACAAAAAGATCTAAACATTCATATGTGACTTCAGCTTAAATTATAACAACCACTGAAATTACTTCCAAGGAACAGTAAACACCTTGTGATTTGTATATAAAATATTTATGCATGATGAAAAAACTTTGCAATATATTTTCATTATTTATTTTGTCCTCTTTTATGTAATTTAGCTCTGAACATTTAGCAATTTAAAATTGTCAGAACTTGAATTGCACCTGCTGATTTATCAAGGCTAACCCTGCTACATATCTATCCCTAAGATACTTTATCAGATAACAACTGCAAAACAATTAATTTTATACTAACATTATGATCATGCTAGCCTTGTGAATGGGTGCTGTTTGGCTATTGAAAACTAATTTCAGTAAAACTAATGTTCATTTGTTTTAAAAAACATAAAGACTTGGCTGATATGTACAGAGAAGTCTTGTTATTACAAGGTGTTTACTGCCCTTTTAAGGGACATAAACATCCATTGTAATTACAAGAATGTTCTGCTATCATGCAATAGAGATACACATCAGCCAAGTGTGAAAGACAATACTTTGTTTGCTGCAATTGTGTCTCTATGGTCAAACTCCCCCCCCCCCAACATTTATTTGAAGGAGCCAATCCAGACACAATAAACCACTGTCATTTGGTTAGCATAGGTTGCCTTATTTTGCAGTTCCTCATTTCACCACTTATGCTGAGCCCAATTGGGTAAGATTTGTAACATGGCTATGTTTGTGATATCTGCCCACACTTTTCTGACTTACATTACAAGGAAAGGGAGCAAAATAAATAATTCAAGTATATTAAAGAGTTATTTTCTATGGCCCAGATTACGAGTTTTGTGGTAGAGGCTATGCGGTGCTAACGAGCAGTTTTGTCTCACCGCTCACTTACATGCAGCGCTAGTATTACGAGTTTTCAGAAACCCGTTGTTAAAAGGCAAGAAGTGAGCGTTGAGCAAAATTTTGCTCATTACCGCACTCCAATACCAGCGCTGCTTAAGTCAGCGGTGAGCTGGTCGTACGTGCTCGTGCACGATTTCCCCATAGGAATCAACGGGGAGAGCCGGCTGAGAAAAAGTCTAACACCTGCAAAAAGGCAGCGTAAAACTCAGTAACGCAGCCCCATTGATTCCTATGGGGAAACTAAAGTTATGTCTACAACTAACACCCTAACATGAACCCCAAATCTAAACACCCCTAATCTTACACTTATTAACCCCTAATCTGCTGCCCCCAACATCGCCGACACCTGCACTATATTTATTAACCCCTAATCTCCATCAGCCAATAGGATTTTTTCTACCTTAATTCCGATTGGCTGATAGAATTCTATCAGCCAATCGGAATCTAAGGGACGCCATCTTGGATGACGTCACTTAAAGGTACCTTTATTCTTCTTTAGTCGTCGGATGAAGAGGATGCTCCGCGTTGGATGTCTTGAAGATGGACCCGCTCCGCGCCGGATGGATGAAGATAGAAGATGCCGTCTGGATGAAGACTTCTGCCCATCTGGAGGACCACTTCGCCCCCGGCTTGGATGAAGACTTCTCCCGGCTTCGTTGAGGACTTCGGCCCGACTTGGTTGAAGACTTCTCCCGGTAAGTCGATCTTCAGGGGGTTAGTGTTAGGTTTTTTTAAGAGTGTATTGGGTGGGTTTTATTTTTAGGTTAGGGACTTTGGGCCTGCAAAAGAGCTAACTGCACTTTTAAGGGCAATGCCCATCCAAATGCCCTTTTCAGGGGAGCTTAGGTTTTTTTAGATAGTATTTTATTTGGGGGTTTGGTTGTGTGGATGGTGGGTTTTACTGTTGGGGGGGTTGTTTGTATTTTTTTTACAGGTAAAAGAGCTGATTACTCTGGGGCAGTGCCCCGTAAAAGGCCGTTTTAAGGCTATTGGTAGTTTAGTTAAGGCTAGGTTTTTTTTTTATTTTGGGGGGGCATTTTTATTTTGATAGGGCTATTAGATTAGGTGTAATTAGTTTAAATATCTTGTAATTTGTTTATTATTTTCTGTAATTTAGTGTTTGTTTGTTTTTGTACTTTAGCTAATTTAATTGTTGTTAATTTAGTAAATTTATTTAATTATAGTGTAGTGTTAGTTGTTAGTGTAACTTAGGTTAGGTTTTATTTTACAGTTACTTTTGTATTTATTTTAGCTAGGTAGTTATTAAATAGTTAATAACTATTTAGTAACTATTCTACCTAGTTAAAATAAATACAAACTTGCCTGTAAAATAAAAATAAACCCTAAGCTAGATACAATGTAACTATTAGTTATATTGTAGTTAGCTTACGGCTAGATTTGGAGTTTGGCGGTAGATGGGTTGCTAACGCTACGCGTGGTTTATGTCTAACGCACGGCATTGTTTGACTCCGGTATTTAGAGTTCAAACAAAACCTTCTAACGATACTCCTAACGCGTGTATTTCACAAGCGGAATCCTGCCCGCGTTAGACAGTCTCCCATAGAGATCAATGGAAAAGCAAACAAACACGCTTTGTTCACCTAACACTCGATCTCGCGAGAAATACGCACAGCTCGGTCATATGACGCATACCACATCATGCACAACAATAACACGCCGCAAATGTCACAACAACAATCACTAAACAAAGCACATAAGCATTACACATTCACAAGCGGGGGGAATTTTAATAAAATAAAATACAGGGAATACGCATATACTTTAAGATGCGGAAATACGGAAAATAACAACAAGGAAAATAAAAAAAATACATACACTAGCAAAATAATCACATTCAATATCACTATATATTAGGACAAACATACATATACAACACTTCACTAATACCACACCATCGCAAATTCACATTTAAACATAATACTATTGGTCAATGTTATAGAAAGCGAGCACTATGACATCATCGCATTCTACACATTCCACAAATACTAACTCAAAATGAGCATGCGCAAATTCACACACCTAATTCACATTGCACAAATACTAATTGCTAATAAAGCACACCTGAACACAATTTACAACGCAAATAGGTACATCATTAAACATTTACACAGGGTATATAAGCACCACACTGTTATGTTTCAGTATGAACTAGTACCCTTGTTCTTGCAGGACCACTCAGTCTCACACCTTACCTCGGGTTCACTAAGATCTAACTTGTGTGAACCCTGTTATGCTCATAGATCTGAGGGTCACTACTGTAGGATACAGTGTGAAGATGGTATACAAGAGGAAAGGAATGAGCTAAACAACAATATAGTATGGTAATGTAGGATAACTCAAATTCCAGAGTTTAGAAAGAAACTTATTCACTTCCAAAATAGTTGCAGACTCGTATCACACACATATAAAATATTTACATAGCTTGCACACACACACACACACTTTAGTTAGAGTTGTGCAAGGTAGGTTCATTGGTCATTTACAACCGGATACAAGATTTGCAGTTGTGAGTAGTTGCTGGGTTAAAGTCAGTTTAAGCACAAAAGTACATCAGTGGTTAATGCAAAAGGAAGCAGTACCTTGAAGCATAATGTTAGATATAGCAAAAGTCACTGTGCAAGTCAATGAAATGAATCACAAGCGGAAGAGTTGATGTAACAGTTAGTACATGAAATAAACTGGTTAATAGCTTAGTATGGCAGGTAAACTTGATTACTTGATTACTTGAGGCAAGCAGCAACAAATGACATGAGAGGCAAGATATCCTTATTTGTATATTGGTAATACAGACCGGTAATCCTGATGGTAGTATATACAAACCGACTTCCCAAATAGTATCCTCAGCGTGGAGCAAAAGCGGAGTTACCGGAGAAGTAATGCAGACAGCGTGTGCAGAGATTCAGTGAGAGTGTGTGGCGGCTGCGGTTTCACCTAGAGACAAGTCGGGCGTGACGTCACACGCCAACGGACCAGCATGCGAGTGAGCAGGAAGTAAGCAGCAGCGAGAGAGACAGGAACAGAGATGAGGTGCTGCAATACCGCAAGTCTTGAGTAACAGAAATTAGTATCAGTAGCAGGGAATCCCAACTTAGACAGGAGGGAATGGCTGGGTGTGTAGCGTTCAGGAACAGTGAGTGACTGAAAAAATTACCAAGCAACGTTCAACACTAGGTGGAGCCTTAAATAGCAGTATGGTAATTAGTAGTTAAAGGTACAGAATGGTAAAACCCTGACAGAACTCCCCCCTCAAGGAGCCGCTCCGCGGATCAAGGACCAGGACGGTCAGGATTTCTCCGGTGGTACAAAGAGAGGAGTTGGGGGGCAGAGAAGTTAGAGGACGGCTCCCACGAATCCTCCTCAGGAGCATAACCCTTCCATCTTACCAAATACTGTAGCTGATCATGAAGGTATCTGGAGTCCAAGATAGAATCAATTTCATATTCAACATCATCACTCACTTGAGGAACAACAGAAGAACCCTGTAGGTTACCCCTGACCAAGGAGTAGGGTTTTAACAAGGACACATGGAACGTTGGATGTATCTTCAGAGTAGATGGTAATTGAAGAGTCACAGCATTAGGATTGATTACTTTAATAATCTCATATGGACCCAAATACAAAGCACCTAATTTTTTACTGGGGATCTTTAAACGTAGGTTTTTTGTACTAAGCCAGACCTTGTCGCCAACAGCATAATCCAGAGGTTTAGATCTGCGTAAGTCATAATGATGCTTCTGGGTGGTTTGTGCCTCTTGTAGAACTGTTTTTAAGGAGGCAAAACCATTAGCAATTGAATTGACTGTATCGTTTACCATTGGTAGTGTAGAATCAGACGTACAGGTAGGATGATATGATGGATGAAACCCATAGTTGACGAAAAATGGTGTGGTTCTCATAGAGGAGTGTTGTGAGTTGTTATGAGCAAATTCGGCAGTGGCCAACAGTGAGTGCCAATTATCTTGTTCTAAAGTACAGTAGCAGCGGAGATACTGCTCAAGTGACTGATTAGTTCGCTCCGTTTGCCCATTCGTCTGGGGATGATAGGCTGAGCTGAGTCTTCTACAGATGTTGAGGGTACGACATAGCTGGGTCCAAAACCTAGATGTGAATTGTGACCCCCTATCCGTAGTGACAGATTTGGGCAATCCATGAAGTTTCACTATGTTGTTTAAGAATAGAGAGGCAGTTTCTGAAGCTGTTGGAAGACCCCTGTGGGGGATGAAATGAGCCATTTTAGAAAACAAATCAACCACCACTAATATGGTGTTGAAATTTGATGAAGATGGTAAGTCCACTATGTAATCCATGGCGATATCTGTCCAAGGTCTGTCTGGGATTGGAAGCGAAAGAAGGTAACCATAAGGGCGATTATGTGGGTGTTTCTTGGTGGTACATGTGGGACAACTTTGTACATATCGAGTGACTGTGTCAATCATTTTGGGCCACCAATAATCTCTCTTTAATAAATGCAATGTCTTATGAACTCCAGGATGACCTGCTAATAGTGAGTCATGAGCATAACCAACAATCTCTTCCCTGAGAACTTCAGGTATATACAGTAGATTCTCATGGTAGTACAAACCATCTTGATGTTTGCTTAATCCAAGTTGCTGTAAAGAAGAGTCCTGAGACAGATCTTGTTTTAAGGTGGTTTTGAAGCCGGTAGTCAAACAGATTATTCTATCTGAGGGTATGATAAATTCAGGTGTTTCTATATGCAAAGGTTTCGGATCCTTTTGAGAAAGAGAGTCTGCCTTGAGATTTTTGGAGCCGGGCCTATATGTTATGATATAATCAAATCGTGAAAAGAAAAGACTCCACCTGACTTGACGTGAAGTCAAGGTTTTGTTAGATCTCAGAAATTCAAGATTCCGATGGTCAGTGTATATCAGAATAGGGTGTTGTGTTCCTTCCAGAAGATGTCTCCAGAATTCTAGGGCGGATTTGATAGCAAGAAGCTCCTTATCACCAATATCATAATTCATTTCTGCAGAGGTCATTACTCTGGAGTAGTAAGATATTGGGTGAAGAGGTTCCGTAGGAGACTTTCTTTGAGAAAGGATTGCCCCAAGAGCATATTCGGAAGCATCAACCTCCAGGGTGTATTGACAACTGGGATCTGGGAATTGTAGAATCGGAGCTGTAATAAATTTCTGTTTCAGACTAATGAAAGCATCTTCTGCTGACTGATTCCAAACAAATTTTATATGTTTCAGTATGAACTAGTACCCTTGTTCTTGCAGGACCACTCAGTCTCACACCTTACCTCGGGTTCACTAAGATCTAACTTGTGTGAACCCTGTTATGCTCATAGATCTGAGGGTCACTACTGTAGGATACAGTGTGAAGATGGTATACAAGAGGAATGGAATGAGCTAAACAACAATATAGTATGGTAATGTAGGATAACTCGAATTCCAGAGTTTAGAAAGAAACTTATTCACTTCCAAAATAGTTGCAGACTCGCATCACACACATATAAAATATTTACATAGCTTGCACACACACACACTTTAGTTAGAGTTGTGCAAGGTAGGTTCATTGGTCATTTACAACCGGATACAAGATTTGCAGTTGTGAGTAGTTGCTGGGTTAAAGTCAGTTTAAGCACAAAAAGTACATCAGTGGTTAATGCAAAAGGAAGCAGTACCTTGAAGCATAATGTTAGATATAGCAAAAGTCACTGTGCAAGTCAATGAAATGAATCACAAGCGGAAGAGTTGATGTAACAGTTAGTACATGAAATAAACTGGTTAATAGCTTAGTATGGCAGGTAAACTTGATTACTTGATTACTTGAGGCAAGCAACAACAAATGACACGAGAGGCAAGATATCCTTATTTGTATATTGGTAATACAGACCGGTAATCCTGATGGTAGTATATACAAACCGACTTCCCAAATAGTATCCTCAGCGTGGAGCAAAAGCGGAGTTACCGGAGAAGTAATGCAGACAGCGTGTGCAGAGATTCAGTGAGAGTGTGTGGCGGCTGCGGTTTCACCTAGAGACAAGTCGGGCGTGACGTCACACGCCAACGGACCAGCATGCGAGTGAGCAGGAAGTAAGCAGCAGCGAGAGAGACAGGAACAGAGATGAGGTGCTGCAATACCGCAAGTCTTGAGTAACAGAAATTAGTATCAGTAGCAGGGAACGTTCAACACTAGGTGGAGCCTTAAATAGCAGTATGGTAATTAGTAGTTAAAGGTACAGAATGGTAAAACCCTGACACACACAAGCATGGCTTCTTTGACTGTGTTGCTGGTGGGTCTTTGGAGATTGGAGGTTTAAGATTAGAGAGTTTGTGCATTATTGCGAGTGAGTTAGTGTTAGTGTGATAGAGTCAGTTGTTAGTGTTATCGTGAGTGAGTGAGTGGGAGTTAGTGGTAGTGGGAGAGAGTCAGTTAGTGGGAGCGTGAGTGAGTTAGTGGTAGTGGGAGTTAGTGAGAGTTAGTGGTAGTGGGAGTTAGTGAGAGTTAGTGGTAGTGGGTGTTAGTGAGAGTTAGTGGTAGTGTGAGTTAGTGAGAATTAGTAGTAGTGTGAGTTAGTGAGAATTAGTAGTAGTGTGAGTTAGCGAGCGAGTGCTTTTTCTGTACACTTTTACACGCAAACACATTCAATACATACATACACTTATCAATAACACTACATACACTCCATACCCCATACCCTCTCATACTACACTCTATACCCCATTCCCTGTAGTCCCATTCCCTTTCATCCCATTTACTCTTATCCCATACCCCATCCCATACCCATACCCTAGTTACATTTAGTTTACATATCCTCCTTTTAGTCTTCTTCTTCATTTTGTTCATTTAAATACTCCTTACCCTCTTTTATTTATATCCCTTTCACACTTTCAGCACTTTTTTTGGTCTTTTTAGTTCTTTATTTTGACCCCCTTTCATTTGATCACACTCACTTTTTGTTTGCTTTGTTGGGGTTTAGTTTAGGGAAGAGATGGAGGGCAGGCAGGGGAGAGGTAGAGGGGGGAGGAGAGGGAGGGGGAGAGGAACAGGGCAGGAAGGGGGGCAGGAAGGGGGGCAGGAAGCGGGGGTGGAAGCGGTGGGTGGACCCAGCCACTTGGTTCAAGATGAACAAGTGGCTGGGCCCAGTGGCGGACAGAGTAGGGCTTCACAGTCCGGGAAACAGAGGGCATCGTCACAGGGGAAGGCCAAGGCGACTAGGGAGGCGAGGTTTTCGATGGAGGAGAAGGAGGCCCTCGTAGAAGCCTATATGGCCAGGTATAGGAGGCTGCAGCATCAGAAGACCACCCCGACTGAGAAGAGGAAGCTCTGGCATGAGATAAGGAATGCAGTCAATGCAGTGGGTGGCCGGAACAGAGATATGGACTCTATTAAACATCGATACCGGGACTGCAAGATGGTTCTTAAGAAAAAGTTAAGCCTGGAGGCCCGACATGCCGCAGGAACCGGTGGCGGCCCTGCACTGGAAATCGCTTACTGCCGATGGGAGGAAATGTTGCGTCCCAGCATCTCCGAGGTGGATGTAGTCGTATCGGAGGAATTGATACCGGGAACCTGCCATTCTCATCTGACGGTAAGCTCATTTAAGAATAAATTCACATACGAATGTATTTCAAGGGACACTATACGCAAACCTTTACTTTCATGATTGAGGTAGAGAATACAATTTGACAAAACATTCAAATTTACTTATATTACCTAATTTGATTCATTCTTTAGATATACTTTAATGAAGAAATAGCCATGCACACGGTGAACCAATCACAGGAGGCAGCTATATTCAGCTACCAATCAGCATCTTCTAAGCATATCTAGATATGCTTTTCAGCAAAGAATATCCAGAGAATGAAGCTAATTAGATAAGAAAAGTACATTAGAAAGTTGATTATAATTGTATGCTTCTAAATCATGAAAGATAAAACATTGGGTTTCATGTCCCTTTAAGGATCAGATTAATGCTATAACGTTGTTTACACGCATTCACAATTACTTTGCGGTTACAACAGTATCTAGGCTATAGGTTAGGTGTGCATTTAAACAGACTGAAAACAAACGCTAAAACATTCAGATTGACCAGAGATATCACAAACACGGTTTAGAAAATGCGGAAATCGTATTGATTGTTAGATTTCAAAGTGGATTAATGAGGCTGCATTTGTAATTGTATCGTAAGCTAAGTCATTTAAAGCTTTATTGGGAAATATGCTAATATATACATTTCTTTCTTTTTCAAATATACAGAGTCTGGGGAGGAGGCAGCACAGCAAATACTGGCTCCTCCTTTTCCCCGGGATGAGAGTGGTGGGGATGAATCTCCACCTCGGAGGGAAGAGGACCCCCGTGACGAAGAGGCCACGGAAGCAGAGGAAGAGGCCCCGGAACCAGAGGAAGAGGCCGCGGAACCAGAGGCCCCTCAAGGACCCGCACCCCGCCGTGCATGGGCACCCCGCCGTGCATGGGCACCCCGCCGTGCACGGGCACCCCGCCAAGCACAACAAGAGGAAATAGCGGAGGTGCGGGTTCTACTAGACTACATTGACCAGATGCGTAACTCCCGGATACAAAATATAGAAGGCAGAACTAGAATTCTTGAAGGACAAAACAAAATCATTGAAGGACAAAACCAAATCATTGAAGGCCAAACCCAAATCATACACCTCCTTACTCGAATAGAAGAAGGCCAAAACAGAACCTTTAATCTCCAACAAGAGATGTTTAATTTCTTCCGGGAGGCGCATGCTGGTCTGCCTCCTGCTGGTCTGCCTCCTGCTGGTCCGCCTCCTGCTGCTGGGCCTCCTGCTGCTGGGCCTCCTGCTGCCGGGCCTCCTGCTGCCGGGCCTCCTACTACCGGGCCTCCTGCTGCTGGGCCTCCTGCTGCTGGGCCTCCTGCTGCTGGGCCTCCTGCTGCCGGGCCATCTTCTCCTGCCGGGCCATCTTCTCCTGCCGGGCCAACTTCTCCTGCCGGGCCATCTTCTCCTGCCGGGCCATCTACTCCTGCCGGGCCATCTCCTCCTCCTCACCTTGGTCGTCCCAGTACTCTTCCTTCCACTCTTCCCACAACATATCCAATGAGAACTCGTCGGAGTCGGCAGTTGACCCTCCCAGAGCCTCAGCCCCGTGGGAAGAGGGGAAGGAAGAGGAAGTAAATTTGTTTTCATGTTTAATGTTATTTTTATTTAATGTGTAATGGATAGGTATGTAATGATGTGGTTTTCATACACTTGTGGACCACACTCTGTATATAATCTACTTCTATGGGACCGGGTCCATGGAGGCAGATTGTTTGCAGAGTGTGGGTTATAAGTGTGTGAAAACCACATCACATACCTATCCTTGTTCATGATATTGATTGGTTTCTGTGATGTGATGTCCAAACTGTTTCCCGAATCGCTAACAAAATTACCATTACAATTATCCATGATGGCATATTACTGTTTGAATGCCAATAACACAGCTTAAAGGGACAGTCAGAAAATTATTGATTACAAAGAAAACACTGTATTACGCATTATCAAGTTGGAAACCACAAAACATGGAGAAATATGTGTGACTTATGTGCTTACCCTTGTATCTATGCCTATGAAAAATGACCACTTATTTGTTGTTCTGACATAACAACATTTTAGACATCAATGATCAATACATGGTAAATATGCTGTATGAGCACCAGGTTTTAGATATACAAATGCTATCCAAATGCCCTCTAGTGGTCAAATTGCATAATGATTACATGCACTCTTCAAGCTCTAAGAAATGAGCCCACGAACCTCATAGGTTTAGCTAGCAAATTAAAATAAACACAGACAAATGATTAATTGGTGAGAAACCTTTGATATCATTGATATTACAAAATTGACTTTTATAATAATGCAAAACATGATTTGTTTTCTAAACTGTCCCTTTAACAAAATTACATATGCTAACATATATTTGCAGATTGTTGGTATATCTACATGTACTTGTTCAAACAATAAATATTGAAAACAGATTTATATTGACGTGTTAAATAAAGTCTATTTTCTTAAAGAGACATTATTGTGTTAATTTATTTTTATAAAGACATTTGTTTTAACAATGAATATGGTTTAAAGTCCTTTTAGGAGTGGGGGGTGAAAATATGCTAACAATAATATATTTGGAGATTAACCAATGTGGAACTCATACATGATACAAAAATCAACATTTGCATTAAAGGGACAGTATACTATATTTGCAACAGAACTGTATGTAATAGACACTACTAGAAACAACAAGATTAACATATACTGATATCAATATTACAAAGCTTTGAACACTTTCAAAGAAAATCGGGTTAGCTCTATTGAAAATATAGATGAACCCCCATTACAAACGTAAAACAAGACAATACCCCATCATTAACATATGAAAAGACCCTTTACACAAACAGGAGAAAGCTGGAGATGGTACTCACATGAAACTTAGAGGCTTGGCGAGGAGTCTGAAAATTACTTACATTTTATTTGAACAGAAGCAAAATGAGACGTGTATTTGTTAAACAATGGACTATCTAACTAGAGACAAAATAAAATATTTTGATTTATAATGTAAAATATACGACGAAATTACATTTAGAAGAAGTCGGCATCATATATTTAGCATATGATAAAGATAAATGCATATTGATTACTTTATTCTAACACAATAGTGCATATTTATGAATTAGATATCTTTAACATTAAACACAACAGTCATTTTTCCTAAAAAGGAACATATTGTTGACAAACATATTAAACAACATGGACTATAGAGATTTGCACTTGCCTCGAAATATCTTATGCATGAAAACATTTTGCTTGCGTTCGTTTATTCAACCAGACATCCAGCAAAAGAGAATGTGGTGGTCTTTATCAGCTATGGGTCAACAATGTAACATGATGCAAACAATCCATATTCGCCATGTTTTTAAACTTGGCTTCATTCACAAACGTGTTTAACGTGCACAAACAAATATTGTGGGACTACGTAATACAATCAGACGTTTTTTTACCTTTGCATGTGACGTCTTAATTAACATGGCGCTTCCTTGATCACGTAAGAACGCAATCCAATAAAAGGCACATTCTTGATCATGTAAGAACGCAAACCAAAAAAAGGCGCATCCTTGATCGCGTAAAAACGCCATCCAATAAAAGGTGCATCCTTGATCGCGTAAAAACGTCAGTCAATACAAGGAATCATTGGACAGCCTGGCAGGTGACGTCTTAAGCAACATGGCGCATCCGAGATCGCTGAAAAAACGCAGCCAATACAAGGACTCAGTTGACAGCTTGGCATATCACTAAGAAACGTATTTATATTTTAGTAACTAGTATGTGTCTAGATTGCTATCTAGGAATGTCACGAAATCATGAATCATCTTTTCGGACTTGACTGTCCCTTTAACTATAGCTATGGTGTATATCTTTAACATTTAAAAAGATACACATGAGAAATACATATGCCATTGATGTTTTAAGATATGTTTAGATTGTTTTGGAATAACAATAATGACACATGTATTGATCAAACGTGTCATTTATTCAAGTTGAAATATGGTCAGCCTACCTATAGCCATATATGGGAGGAGAAGTATTTTTTAACAATATTTGGAAAAACATATTCCTCATCTAAAATATGCGCATTACACACAGAGATTGATTTGGTTACACTTTTACAATAAGATAGAATTGAATATGAAATACATGTGCTGTCAACATTACAATAAGATTGTTTATTAATAAGATTATATGTCCTTGTTCATGTAAAAAGGACAAAAACGCTTTAGAAATGGAAATCCATTCATTAACAATTGTGCTCACCATCACTTAAAGGGACATGATTTTAATTTTTAAAAAGAGGATACACAGAGACAATACTATTTCAATAAAATGAACACTTTACAGGGATTATATCATTGGATCAATCCTCAGATCATTTGTTAAAGGTGCATCAATTCATGCAGAGTTTATAAATACACACATGGATGTGAAATTTGAAATATACATATATAACAATCTATATATACATATATAAAAGAATTACTATGCTAATCATAATCATGCAATGATAAAGCTTTTAGAAAAATATATAAAGACAAAAAATAAAATTACATTGGAGATGTTAATCTTAAAGTCATTTACAATTGTATTACATATATGATTCAGGAAACACCATTATTTTTGGTAGGTCCCTTTAAGGATCAACAAGATAAAATAGAGATTTCAATCAATGACATGAATAAGGAGGACAAAGAATCGTGCAATGACATGTCTTTTATTAGTATGTCAGAAAACATCAACAACGTTTATAAATAATCTGGTAAAGATCAGGAAAATTGGAGCCATATGACAAGGTAACAGAGTGCATCACAGTCCATGAAGAGAGTTGCCAAGGGCCAGCATAGCCCCATTGGAGCCATATGACAAGGTAACAGAGTGCATCACAGTCCATGAAGAGAGTTGCCAAGGGCCAGAATAGCCCCATTGGAGACATATGACAAGGTAACAGAGTGCATCACAGTCCATGAAGAGAGTTGCCAAGGGCCAGCATAGCCCCATTGGAGCCATATGACAAGGTAACAGAGTGCATCACAGTCCATGAAGAGAGTTGCCAAGGGCCAGCATAGCCCCATTGGAGCCATATGACAAGGTAACAGAGTGCATCACAGTCCATGAAGAGAGTTGCCAAGGGCCAGCATAGCCCCATTGGAGCCATATGACAAGGTAACAGAGTGCATCACAGTCCATGAAGAGAGTTGCCAAGGGCCAGCATAGCCCCATTGGAGCCATATGACAAGGTAACAGAGTGCATCACAGTCCATGAAGAGAGTTGCCAAGGGCCAGCATAGCCCCATTGGAGCCATATGACAAGGTAACAGAGTGCATCACAGTCCATGAAGAGAGTTGCCAAGGGCCAGCATAGCCCCATTGGAGACATATGACAAGGTAAAAGAGTGCAACAGGCACAACAATAAACAGAAAAAAAGGCCAAATGGCAACCATAAAACCAAACATCAACATGTGGACGGAGGATTCTTATCAGCGCCCTTGGAGCATCTCCAGATCCTCCACTTACTGGTCATCCCCTTCATCGTCCTGTGCCTGTCCAGCTACAGATTCAAGCATTGAGTTCCACCGCCTCATCTGACGTAGAGTCATATGCTGAACCTGTAGCTGGGCCTGCATGGTGTCGGCCATCCCTCTCAGGACAGCTGCGTTCCTCAACACGGCCTGCTCTATGCGTGCTAGACCTTCGAGCGTGAGCCATGTTGAGTCACAGCCTAAAATAAAGAAAAAAACAAATATTAATGATAATTACACAACAGACAAAATAAAAAGCAAAGATACATTGTCATCATAAAGACAAATCATTCTTTAAATTAATTTGTTGACATTGATTATTTACACATGAAATATGTTCTTCAGACAGACCTAAACCATTAAATGGACATTTTAATCCAACATGTCCCCTTTAATTGGTTTTTGATGATCCACTTTTACAGCTTGAGTGTCTAAAATCTTGTTTTACATTGTACTTACATTAGCAATTTAAAGATTTTTGTTATACTGTGGTAGGCACACCTATCCTTAAACATTTTGGCGTTGAGGACAAGCTGTGTAAACATAGCAACCAGAAGAAATTACATTCCCACTGGGTTATACAAGAGATAATGTATGAACATTTGTACATACATTGTTGGATCCAAATAGTGGTGATTGGTATATGTAGTGATATCAAATTAAAGGGACAGTAAACCTAAATATTTTAGTTACTGATTCAGATAGAGCATGACATTAAAAAAAAAAATGTACTCGTATTCTTTAAATGTTAGAATTCTCTAGCTATATTTTAAATGCAAGAATGTAAGTTTATAGGGCAGGCCATTTTTGGTTATCAACTTTGGTTGTCCCTGCTGATTGATGGATACATTCATCCAACTATAAAGAAAGATGTCCATATTTTATTGGAATAAAAAAAAAATATAGGCATTTCTTTGTTTCAATAAAGATAGCAAGAGAATTAATAATAATTGATAAGAGTAGTAAATTATAAATTTGATTAACATTGCATGCTCTATTTGAATCACAATTGAAAATTTTTCATTCAGTGTACCTTTAAGCATCTTATAATGTTGATTTTGAATGATACTTACAGCTGTGCCTGGGAAGGACAATCCGACACCCAGGACAATGAAGGTTGAGACAGGGGGAGGGATGGGATTTGGGTTGTGGAGGGATGGGATTGGGTTGTGGAGGGATGGGATTGGGTTGGGGAGGGATGGGATTGTGTTGGGGAGGGGTGGGCTGCTGCTCTGGGGTAGCCCGTACAGCTGGGGAGTGGTGAGTTGGGGGCAGGGCAGCGGGGGTAGCTGTACGGGCCAAAAGACGGGGAGAGCGGCGAAGGGGGACGAAGGGGCATTTTTTTGGAGGTATAGAACAGGACAAATGGGAAGGGCCGGGAGGGGCAGGGGGCTGGGCAGGGGGATGGGCAGGGGGATGGGCAGGGGGATGGGCAGGGGGCTGGGCAGGGGGCTTGGCAGGGGGCTGGGCAGGGGACTGGGCAGGGGGCTGGCCAGGGGACTGGGCAGGGGGCTGGCCAGGGGACTGGGCAGGGGGCTGGCCAGGGGACTGGGCAGGGGAGGAACAATGATGACCAGAAGCGGAGGATCCATCTGAAATAAATATAATAAATATATTAACATCTCATACATAATGAAATCAAATCAACGCATTTCAACTTGATTATGTTTGCAATATACTTAGAAGTGTGTTTGAATTTCTAAACAATGATGACATGAGGATATGGTATGCATATAGGCACTCAGATGAATAGCAATGACTGTCTGTACAATTATAAAATTATTATTGTGGTTTGGCCTAGAATATGCATGTGACATCATGATGGCATGAATTTCAAATCCAAATATTTAAACAAATCCAAGCATATCTTCATGATGCCTGATATATAAAGGGGGCAGTAGTGTATTTGAACAGACAAATAATATTCCTTTTTAAAGTGCAAAAGCTGTAGACTTTGAATGTCTTCAATAAAATGATTTCCAATAAAGCAACATGTTGGAAACATGTTAGATATATTTCACATACCATCAGACTTCAAGGGAGTCTCTTCCTCCTCCGTCCCACATGTTAAATCAATCTCTGTAAAACATAACATGTTGTGTACACGTTAAGATCAGATATTATAACATATGTTACTGTTGCTCAAAGACACACATCAATGTTGCATTAAAGATATACACACCCAAAGTTATGATTTACATCATTTTGATGGAGCATACAAATGACATTAGATTTGTTATTCTCAAGGATTCAGATTTTCTATTTATTGTTTGTATTAATTTTTAAATCATAAAAGCATAGTACATTGAACATTTAAGATTTCTCATGTGTGTATCACTTGATGATTGTTGTCAAAAATGAACATGGAAACAAACATATGCTATACATCTTCTGAATAACAAAGGTGTAGACTAAGAAAGTTTTAATTATTAATCTTTCAATATTAAAAAAAAAAAGAATATATAATCAGAGGAGTAAATTATATGTTTGTTTCAAATATTATGCTTCATCAGAATCATGTTCATAATATTGATTAACAATACACCTTCAATGACATATAAATGAGTCAATGGACTTACCATAAGACCGCAAGGGCATCTCTGCGTCGGTGCTGGATTCCTCTGGGCTCCCCACACCAACTCTCTCTATGAATGATATAGATATATATAAGTGAACACATTTGGGATATCACTAAATCACATCTGTATCGATTTATACGAATAATCAACTTTAAAATGTGAAGAATAGAGCAGTCATTATAAAAAAATGCTTTATTGAATCAAGGGGATTCTGTAAAAAATGATGTATTGAACATATGTTTAATTTCTGACTATATTAGACATCAAACTCATCTCATACGATGCTATTGCATATCTAAATATACCCATTGAGCAATGTTCTTAAAAGAATACACACAAACCACATTTTGAATAACAGCTGTTGACAAATATAAACAAAGACATGTGGCACATCGAGCCATTTGTGCAATGTACAGTAATCTTGTTTAGGACACAACACATGTTGATCACAATACCAAACCAAATTGATTAGTACAAATATGTAATCATGGTGCTGTTAGAGTATGCTTATATCTATAAAGTAACTCCAACAGTGAATATGTGAATTATATATTAATATTGTCTAATCCAAAGAATGTAAGGATTAATTAATCTATTGTTTATTAAAGGGACACTGACATGCTTTATTTCAATCATTGATTTCACTGTTCAAAGTGTTCCAAATGATTTAACATTGACTCCTATTATAATTTTAATGTTGCTGCATTTTAATCTTAAAGGCAGATAAGCAATATTGGATTCAATAAATATTGTTTGTTGAAGGTATCCACCAATCATCAATAAAAACCCAGGTTTGTCAACCAAAATTGAGCTGCAGATAAACGTACATTCTTGATTTTAAAATACATTTAGCAATAGAATATTTCACATATGATTATAGTATTATATTTAAATGTTGCTTAATATTGCATGCTCTATCTGAATGACAACATTAATAATTTTAGATCAGTGTCCCTTTAATATAAAAATATATTGATTTGACAATGTTGGTGTTAATGAATTCTCTACTCCATATGTTGATGTAAAGAATGGGATTGAGCATGCAATTCCAATCTAATATGTTATTTAAGGATATCCTAGGAATTTTTTAATTTTCATCTATTAAAGGGACATGAAGCTCTAAAAGTGTAATTGTATACTTTTTGAAACTATGTACTACTGTTATCTGAACACATGATTTTAACTTTTGACCCAATGCCAATTTATGCATAAAAAAGCAGGATAATACCAGTAATGCATTGTTTAACCTAAACCAAAATCAATATGTTTTTCGAAGAACTAAAACAATAGACTGAACCAATGTAGCTCATAAAATGTTTAAACAAAACAATAAAATCACGTTTAAAAATCATTCAATGTAAAATTTAGTTGGCATGTCCCTTAAATGATGTGATCAATTTCAATAATGGAATCTATATTTTTAAAATCAAATCATATGCAAAAGTGTGTGAATTGTTTCAAAATGTATACAAATAAGATTAAGCAATACACAAGGGAAGAATATAAATTGGACATTCAAAGAATCTTACATTAAAATTAAGATATCCAGAATAGATGGGATATCTTAAATTCGCAAAAAATTCAGAGTAGTCTTACAATGTAATCCTATGTTGTTTTTTTTTTTTGTTTATTCTTATTTGTAAAGATTTTAATAATCCATTTTGCAGATACATATAAATATTGAACAATGTGGATTTAGTATGTAATGTTCTGTCCATGTTTCTAAGACAAATGTCAATTAAAATGAGACATACCATACTGTGACAAGCCCTGGCTTGAGGATCCAGCACCAACATCCAGATCTGTAATATATTAAATGAGGATTGGATATCATTAATACAAATCATGCCATGTTTAAAATCTTTACATTATTTGCAAATCAATTAAAAACTATTAATCTTTTGGTAGTCCCATGAGTTAATTGTTTCCTCAATTAAATTCATGATAAATATATCCTGTACTCTTATTTTCAATCATTTGTGTTGTTTACTGTAGCTTTAATTATTTCTTAGTGTTATTTCATTCTCATCAATTGATGGGCATATGTTATTTTTTTTTTTTGTATTCTGCAATTTTGTTTTTATTATGTATAATATTGAAAATAAGAATACTGTATTCTTCACATATATAATAATTCACATTTCATTTTGACCAACATGTATAAAGCAATGCCACTTACAGCAAACCCATATTAACGTGTATGTGCAATTCCATTTTCGTGATCATTGCGCAATGATTCCAAGCAGAATTACGCATCCGTCATTTGACCAACATGTATAAAGCAATGCCACTTACAGCAAACCCATGTTAACGTGTATGCGCAATTCCATTTTCGTGATCATTGCGCAATGATTCCAAGCGGAATTACGCATCCGTCATTTGAACAACATGTATAAAGCAATGCCACTTACAGCAAACCCATGTTAACGTGTATGCGCAATTCCATTTTCGCGATCATTGCGCAATGATTCAAAGCGGAATTACGCATCCGTCATTTGACCAACATGTATAAAGCAATGCCACTTACAGCAAACCCATGTTAACGTGTATGCGCAATTCCATTTTCGCGATCATTGCGCAATGATTCCAAGCGGAATTACGCATCCGTCATTTGACCAACATGTATAAAGCAATGCCACTTATAGCGAACCCATGTTAACGTGTATGCGCTATTCCATTTTTGCTCTGTGACGCATATTCTGTAGAGCGCAAGAAACATCATTCCTATTTCATGTGTCACTAATCTAAAATCAGATATCTAAACATCATATGTAGTGTATGTTGTGAGATCTGTATAGGTTTAGTATCTGACTATATACACATTTTCTAAAATTCTAATCAAATATTAAGATATTATATGAAGTTGGATAGTTACCTGGTTCAGATTCTCTTTCATCTCCTCCCAGGCCACCGGACGGAGAAGCAGCTGCCCTGGCCCCCGCGTCAGGACTTTCAGATCCTGCAGCTGGGAGGGAAGAAGAGGAGGCCGAGGATGGCGAGGATCGAAATCTTTTGGGGACCCGGAGAGTGAGGAGCTCGCATAAAGTCACCTCATAAGGGAGTAGGTATAGTTTCCGCGGGGCCTTTCTTTGGCCCCCTCTTTTACCGGCTTGTACCCAGTCCCTTTTTTTGACAAGCGCAACCTCATATCTCTGAATCTCCTCATGATTTGATCCTGGCTCCTCTGGACGCCACACACCAATTTAACCACATTGGTGATAGACTCCCAGAGGGCCTTCTTAACAGGCGCATCTGTCGACCTCCTCTTGTTCCCAAACAGCTGGAGATAAAAGTCCTTGACGGCGTAGACCAGTGCAGCGCTCTCCTGCTTGGTGAACCTGGGAGATGACATGCCTGCTGGGTTGTAGAATATATGTAGGGATATAATATATACTGCCTGCAGGCATTAGAGAACTGACAAAGATGGCAACGTGTAATGGACTTTTATATGGTGAAGTAAACATGAGATGCACCATGGGACAAGTTATCTGTACATCTGATTGGATAAATGTTTGAAATATTGTTAGAATGTCTGTGAGACCATCCTGACTCAAGTTGTGTTTGTGTGATGAACTCTGATTGGCCGTTCCTTAATGTTTCATATCTTAGTAACTTCCTTACACATACCTCCTGGTGGTGCTGTTACTTCATTTTTCATGTAGACTTATTTGTAACTCATGGGCCTGTCATGCGGATATGTGTGACGCAGATTTAATATCCGTGATCCATTAAATCTTAATGTTTAAATTAACTTTAAAATCTAATACTGTCACATTATTAAATGTTGTATTCATTTTTCGGTTTAATAACGGTCTGTTTCTTTAATACAAATACACATTTAATATTGTATGTCTTTATTGTTCATAAAATCAATTTTTTGACTTATTGTGAAGTATTGACATTGCTCTATTAAATGTATTTTAGAATGCACATTGATTGTGTGCTATTGCGTGACATTAGACTCTAATGTTTAAAGATGCAAATCTGGTGTTTCAAGATCCGTTTCCCATGCAACATTTCTGAATGTTCAAATTCAGGTTATAATGTCAGTAACTTGGATAATCTGTTTATAGATGTTAAACTGTTTGTTTGTTTGTTATTAGTAAATAAACCTCGAGCTTGTATTTGTCTGAACTGCTCATATATGTTATTGTGCAATGGCGTCTTTATTTTTAAATAGACATTACAAACAAACAATTGTATCAAATGATCTGTAGAGATAGAAAATTGTTTAGACTTTAAAATGTAACTCAATTTATCTTTGTATTTAGATATCCTCAACAGAAGAAATTTAAATGCACATGGTTGAGCCAATCACATAAGGCATCTCTGTGCATCCAACAATCTTCATCTACTGAGCCTATCTCGATATGCTTTTCAAGCAAAGTATGTCAAGATAAGAAGAGAAGTAAATACACTCTTTAAATCTCTTAAAGGGACACTGTCCAAAAAAATTTAGCGTTCGTGATTCAGATTGAGCATGAAATGTTAAGCAACTTTATAATTTAATCTGATTCTCAAATGTTAAGAATTATCTTGTTATCTTTCTTAGCAAATCAATAATGATATTTTAGATTACGGACAATTTTTGAAAAAAACCTGGGTTGTCCTTGATGATTGTTTGAGAAATTAATCCAACCAAAAAAAAAACTTCTGTCCAGAGTACTGAAGCAAATAAATAATCAATTTAATGCCTTATTTTTAAAGTAATGATAGCAACATCACAAGGAACATTGATAATATGAGACAATTTGTAAAGTTGCTTAAAATATAATACTCATTCTGAATGTATAAATCATTCCTTTTTTAACTGTCTCCCTTTAAGTATATTTTGAGTTCATGTCCCTTTAAAGAGACATTTCACAATAATGCTTGAAAAATCAGAAACCTAGGCACCTTCCTTTTGCTAAATTAGTATAACATATGAGTAAAGCATATTTAGATTAACTTCTGGATTGTTTTACACACTGACTGAAATATATATTGTAATGGATGTATTTCGCAGTCTTCAGCTTAGAGGGACATTAAGCTATATGTTATTTATGCATTTTGGATAAGATTATAATATTTGAACAACTTAATATGTTTTGGTATTCAATCATTAGATTGTAATTATATATATTCTTGGATTAAATACATATCTACATAGGCTACTTTGATGCTGATTGTTGGTTGCACATAGATGCCTTATGTAATTGAATAAGATATGTGCATTGATGTATATTTTTCGAATTATATTTAAAGACTGAATGTAATTCTATAGTACTTTCTAAATATGTTTAAATTCTTTTATGATTTTTTAAAAATCAATACACAATATATTTTGTGAATGTCCCTTTAAGGACAAAAACATTCGGAATGTTGATTTAACATTGTCGAAAGAAACTAAAGGGGAATGAAAATTATATATAGATATGTGATGTCTAACCCAAGAGGTAAGATTTTAAAAACTACATCATATTAATAACTATAGTTAAATGTCCCTTTAAATGACTCCACTAGAAAATAAAATCTATTAACATGGCATCCAATAACTAGCTTGTGCAAAATATGAAGTTAAATGACCTACCATTTATAAATTTAACAATTTATAAATTTTATAAAATAATGTTTTGAGATACAAGATCTTATACAATTAATTTTACATTCAACAACACTGTCACTTTAATGTAAGTGAACCACTTCCCCTTCTTAAAAGTGAAAAAAATAAATTTAGGTCAAATTCTGACTACATATCCGAAATTATTTTAACATCTAAGATTTTCACAAGAAAAGCATCGATGGATCTCACTCCCCAATTAATTTAAAAAAGATAGTTTAATTTAAGATTCTCTGAATCAGTGGATTTTCAAAAATTAATGCATAATTTGATCTTATGCATGTGCTTGTCAAATAGACAACTACCAGTCATGGGAGTCAAATTGTTTTTTTATTGACAGATTATATGGATATTTATTATAATCTGTTCAAAAGAGGGTATTTAATAATAAAATGTTGATTATTACCATTTAAAAATAAAATGTTTTTTAAACAAAACAAAAAACAAAAAAATATTCCTGGAAGTCATCAGATGACAATCTGAAATTAAAAAAAAAATTTGACAAAGTTAATACACACGTTGTAAAATATTCATAAAATACATTTACAATCATCTTGTGTCTATGCTCTAACTTTGTGCATAATTTTAGCAAGATATTTCTGATTAAAATTTAAAAATTTAAAAAACAAACATACACCATTATATTGTGTAATAATAAAAAAATTAAAATATCAGAATTTCTAATTATACATAATAATGTATATCACATTTCAATAATAAATATATATGTATGCTGTATATGTCTTCCTGTGATTCTTAACTAGCATGCATTGGTAAACCAACCTGGATAATGCATGGTCTTTGAAAGTCAATTCAGGGGTCAACAGTTGATCTTCAATAGGTGTCTTATTCATCATTTCATAAATAGAGGACTGAAATACCAATCTAGAAATTAGAAAATCATCTAAGTGTCTGATTGTGATACCTAAATATCTAATTATGAACTAAGTATGACTAATGTATGTAAGCTACTAATATTCGACATTCTTCCTGTGATTCTTAACTAGCATGCATTGGTAAACCAACCTGGATAATGCATGGTCTTTGAAAGTCAATTCAGGGGTCAACAGTTGATCTTCAATAGGTGTCGTATTCATCATTTCATAAATAGAGGACTGAAATACCAATCTAGAAATTAGAAAATCATCTAAGTGTCTGATTGTGATACCTAAATATCTAATTATGAACTAAGTATGACTAATGTATGTAAGCTACTAATATTCGACATTCTTCCTGTGATTCTTAACTAGCATGCATTGGTAAACCAACCTGGATAATGCATGGTCTTTGAAAGTCAATTCAGGGGTCAACAGTTGATCTTCAATAGGTGTCTTATTCATCATTTCATAAATAGAGGACTGAAATACCAATCTAGAAATTAGAAAATCAACTAAGTGTCTGATTGTGATACCTAAATATCTAATTATGAACTAAGTATGACTAATGTATGTAAGCTACTAATATTCGACATTCTTCCTGTGATTCTTAACTAGCATGCATTGGTAAACCAACCTGGATAATGCATGGTCTTTGAAAGTCAATTCAGGGGTCAACAGTTGATCTTCAATAGGTGCCTTATTCATCATTTCATAAATAGAGGACTGAAATACCAATCTAAAAATTAGAAAACCATCTAAGTGTCTCCAATAGGATGCCTCCACAGCCTTATTCTATCAAATAGTTGGCACTTACCATGTGAACATGTCTTTGTATGCTTTTCAAGGTCAGCAGATTTGAAAGATAATGCCAGACATGATCCCATTGGTATTCTTCAATTTCAATCTTGTCTTTTTCCACTGTCAGTCTGGGAATTCTTCACTGTAATTCTTCAAATTCTTCCCCTTTCAGTCTTTACATGAAGTCATCTCCCTAATGGCATAATGTTTTTTTTAAAATTACTAATACAAGTGTGTGAATCAGTTCTGTACCCCTCTCCCACCCCCCATTTCTGAATCAATTTCTGTCACTAGCTTACTAAGCGTGTGTAGCATCTTGTGTTATGTTCTATGAAGTGTGAAGATGAGTCATATTGAGCAGAACTAACCTCTAATGTGTGACATTGAACCATAGTCATGCTAGAGGATAGTTATGCTAGAGGATCCCTTGCTGAGTATTTACATTTTAAGTAATGTGTAAACTAAATACTATTTTCGAAAATGTATGCCATATGATGTATTTGTGTACAATTCATGCCAGCAACAGTCCATACATCTATACTTACCAGCTGATGTCCTCTTTAAAAACCAGGTGGCAAAGACTCGCTACAGGACCCAATGACCAGAGCATCACCTATATTAATAAATGAAACACATTTTTAGCATTTGATGAACAATCCTAACATGTTTGCACAATTCTCTACTTGTCATTTCCCTAGAGTTCACATCTATTGACAATACTCCAGTCTAACTTCTATTATTTACCGTCTAAAGTTGCGGTTGATGATGTCTGCTCTGACATTGAGCCCCTCGTCCCGGAATGGTCCCTCTAGAACAGGATCATCCTCCTCATCTCTGAGGAGGTTTCGGTGCACCTGGACGCCCTGCAGCATCCCAGCCCGCTGTGCAATATTATGCAGGACACTACAGGCTATAACGATCTTAGCCACCTTCTTTGGATTGTACTGGAGGGCTCCTCCCGTCCTGTCCAGGCACCTGAACCTCATCTTCAGGAGCCCGAACATTCATTCAACCACCGCCCTGGTTCTCTTATGAGCCCTATTGTAGCGCTCCTCAGACACATCAGTCGGGCTACGCAAGGGGGTAATAAGCCAAGGCCGGCTCATGTACCCAGAATCACCTATAAATGATGAACAGAACATAATTAAAACTGAATCCTCAAAATAGTATTTTGAGTGCAAAAAAAGTTTGTGTACACGATAATCCACTAACAAATGTTTTATTTTTACAAGAATAATCTAGTTCAATATTATTATCTATCTTCCCATTTCAGCCAAGACATGCTACATATGCGTATTTCTCCTAAACCAAACCTTGTGTAAAATGCAAACTAAATGGTTACATTGCATTCTCTGAGCATTTAAGGTAAGACATGCTACATATCTGCATTGAACTAAAACTAGACATTAGCGGAAAGAGACAATGACATGGTTAAATTGCATTAGCTAATATCTTCCCATTTCAGCTAAGACATGCTACATATGCGTATTTCTCCTAAACCAAACCTTGTGTAAAATGCAAACTAAATGGTTACATTGCATTCTCTGAGCATTTAAGGTAAGACATGCTACATATCTGCATTGAACTAAAACTAGACATTAGCGGAAAGAGACAATGACATGGTTAAATTGCATTAGCTAATATCTTCCCATTTCAGCTAAGACATGCTACATATGCGTATTTCTCCTAAACCAAACCTTGTGTAAAATGCAAACTAAATGGTTACATTGCATTCTCTGAGCATTTAAGGTAAGACATGCTACATATCTGCATTGAACTAAAACTAGACATTAGCGGAAAGAGACAATGACATGGTTAAATTGCATTAGCTAATATCTTCCCATTTCAGCTAAGACATGCTACATATGCGTATTTCTCCAAAACCAGACCTTGTGTAAAATGGCAAATAAATGGTTACATTGCATTCTCTATCTGAGCATTTAAGGTAAGACATGCTACATATCTGCATTGAACTAAAACTAGACATTTGCGGAAATAAAAATAAATGGTTAAATTGCATCCTATAGCTGAACATTACGCTAACATTTTAAAACTACGGTGGCAAATTGTCAAACTAATTAACCATGTTGTGCACAAATACTCACCAACGAGATAACCAGGGGGCATTTGTCTTTCCTCAAACGGTCTCCACAGGGACGACTGAGCGAGGATGCGGGCATCATGATAAGATCCTCCAAAATTCGCACACACATGCATAATCCTCATCTGTGTGTCACAAACATACTGCACGTTGAGGCTATGAAAATGTTTGCGATTTCTGAAGGGCAAGTCATCAATTGGAGCACGCAGCGCAATGTGGGTACAATCTATGGCTCCCAAGACATTGGGCAATTCAGCAATAGCAAAGAATTCCCGCTTCAGGCGCCTCCAATCACCATCATTCTGTGGGAATCCTATGTATTGCTTACTGATACGTACCATGGCGTCCAGAAAGTTATCAAACACCACAGAGAATGTACCTTGAGCCAGGCCATGCATGTACAGTTCTCCGGATTGAAAACTCCCGGAGGCCAGGACGTATAGACAACTTAGCATCTTACTCATGGCGGGAAGAGCAGTCCTTATTCTTATACATGGCTCCAAATGAGGTTTAAGAAGATCGTAAAGGCCAATGAGCTGTTCGCGATTGAGCCGATACTTATCATAAACCTCAAAGTCGCTCATGTTTTCCAAGGTGGGTCTCACCCTGTAGACACGAGGACCTCGAACCAGACGACCCCTTCGTCTCAGTCTGAGCCGCCGAGGCTGCCTGATTCGACCAACAGCTAGTTCGCCAATAGCAGCACCAGCAGCGTCTACCATGTCATCGTCATCCATCTTTCAAAACAGCGTAACAAGGTATGCACTTGATCTGATGTGGATCACAAGTGATGCATTGGCCATGTTGTTTGGGGGATTTATAGTACAATTAGTCCAATGGTATTGAGTTTGTAATGATTGCTGATTGTATTCACTTGTTTGTATGTGAGCGGCGCGAATGCTTTCACAGTGGGCGTTTTTTTTGTTGTTTGCTGAAATGTTGTTTTCCCACAATGAATCTCAATGTGAAAGTGTCAAATATCACACATACAGTGCATGTTTGTAATGTTTGATCATATGCGTAATCAATATTTCTTAAACGCGATCTTATAGTAACAAGCACACGTCCAGGCTAACATGAATGAAAGTGCATAGTTGTGTATAATGTGCATCGAATGTGATCGATCAATGTTGCTGCAACATTGTTTGTAAACGATAAAGTAACATCTGCCATCTGTAGTATTGTATATATAAGTGATTGCCGAGCTGTCAATATTGTTTGCGTCCCTTTAAAATCACAATAATACTGAATAACTTCCGGCTGTCATCTGTAGTATTGTATATATAAGTGATTGCCGAGCTGTCAATATTGTATGCGTCCCTTTAAAATCGCACTAATACTGAATAACTTCCGGCTGTCATCTGTAGTATTGTATATATAAGTGATTGCCGAGCTGTCAATATTGTATGCGTCCCTTTAAAATCGCAATAATAATTCAGAACTTTCCGTCTGCCATCTGTAGTATTGTATATATAAGTGATTTCCGAGCTTTCAATATTGTATGCGTCCCATTCAAATCTCAATAATACTGAATAACTTCCGGCTGTCATCTGTAGTATTGTATATATAAGTGATTGCCGAGCTGTCAATATTGTATGCGTCCCTTTAAAATCACAATAATAATTCCGAACTTCCCGTCTGCCATCTGTAGTATTGTATATATAAGTGATTGCCGAGCTGTCAATATTGTATGCGTCCCTTTAAAATCGCACTAATACTGAATAACTTCCGGCTGTCATCTGTAGTATTGTATATATAAGTGATTGCCGAGCTGTCAATATTGTATGCGTCCCTTTAAAATCGCAATAATAATTCAGAACTTCCCGTCTGCCATCTGTAGTATTGTATATATAAGTGATTTCCGAGCTGTCAATATTGTATGCTTCCCATTCAAATCTCAATAATACTGAATAACTTCCGGCTGTCATCTGTAGTATTGTATATATAAGTGATTGCCGAGCTGTCAATATTGTATGCGTCCCTTTAAAATCGCAATAATAATTCCGAACTTCCCGTCTGCCATCTGTAGTATTGTATATATAAGTGATTGCCGAGCTGTCAATATTGTATGCGTCCCATTCAAATGGCACTAATACTGAATAACTTCCGGCTGTCATCTGTAGTATTATATATATAAGTGATTTGCGATCTGACAATATTTATTAATTGTCCCATTCAAATCTCCCTAATAATGCTGTTCTAAACTGTTATTTACGTATATGTTGTATTGTAGTATTGAGTGTTAAAGTTCAGAAAGGGGCGGTACAGTCGTGAATCTGTAATGTGTATGGTTGAATCTTCTAATGACGTCATGCTATTATTAACCTGCCTATGTAGTTCAGAAATCCTCATTGTGTTGTTGTATTGTGCTACATTGTTATTGTGTGCTGAATAAAATCTAAATGTGTGCTTTGTGGTTGCGTGATGGGTGATGCGTGTTATGTACATCTACGTATATATATTGTGATTGTGTCCCACATATGCTGATTTCTATATAGCGGTCTGGCATTGTTGTTCCTTCCCATAAAGTGACATCTGTAATCTGGTGTAATGATGTTCTTGTTGTACGTAATTCCTAATGGTTTATTGTGATGGAATCATGATGTTAAAAGTACAGTAAAATCCATATGTTCTGTTTTGTGATTCCTAGAGAGAATGTAATGTGTTTTTCCCCCATCATTTGAATGCACATGTATGAGTGAATGCTAAAAGTAATGTATGTGCATCCATGACTGATCATGTGTTAAGCCTATGTAGATATGCAGTTGCTGCAAGCATATGAGTTGAATAAATGAAATGCAATAATAAAGGTAAACGAGAGGTGTTTCCCATTGTGTACTGTTTGTGAATCCTGAAATTTTAAAATTATTTTTGTGTCCGTTTAAATGTGATTTTTTTTGTTTAAAAAGTTTGTTACTAGTGATGTTGATTTGTAGTTGATGTAATATAAAAGTATGAAACAATTTAATGCTGTTGTGAATATTCAATAAGTACAATCCATAAGTCCACCATAGGGAAATAGTCATTTCTTGATCTATTTATCATAGCTGGGTCTAACGCAAAAAAGCATGTATTTTTTTCCTATTTCTAGCGCTGGTATTTGGAGTTTTTAGGTCTACGCTATTTGCGTGCGTTAGGGAAATCTGTCTTTCGCGTGCACGAGCACGTCTTCCCCATAGAAGTCAATGGAGGCTCTAAATTTTGGTAAATCTTTTTTCAAAGACTGGTTTTCCTCGTAAAGTGAGTGACGTCATGAGCTTGTGTGAAAAAGTAACTAAATCGTGTTCATTTTGTAATAAAAAACTTTTTTGTGTATGTCATGTGGTGTATATTGTTTGTATGCATCGATGAGTGTATGTTTGTGATAATCTTATTAGTTAGATGTAGCTATATGAGGGTCTTTTCCCGTGTGTCAATGTAAGTCAATGGCAAAATGGATTTGTGTTGTTTTTTTTCTAACACCCGAGATCTTGCAACTTTGATCCTTTGTATTTTGATGAAAAATTATTAAATCTTAAAAATAAATATAGTGTAGTGTTTGTATGAGTGTAAGTGTACTTTGTGTAATATTTGTTTTGTGATTCATTGATGTTTATTTTGTCGGTATATGTTAACTACTGGGTCTGAGCTGTCGGTAGAGATTTGAGCGTTGGGTGATTTTTGAGTGTCGGTAACTAAACTCTAAATACCGGAGTCCGTAAAAAACAAGCGTTAGGAGCCTCTAACGCTGGTTTTGACGGCTAACGCCAAACTCTAAATCTAGGCCTTAGGGTTTATTTTATAGGTATGTATTTAGTTTTAAATAGGAATAATTTAGTTAATGATAGGAATTTTATTTAGACTTATTTAAATTATATTTAAGTTAGGGGGTGTTAGGGCTAGGGTTAGACTTATGTTTAGGGGTTAATAACTTTAATATAGTGGCGGCGATGTTGGGGGCGGCAGATTAGGGGTTAATAAATGTAGGTAGGTGGCGGCGATGTTAAGGATGGCAGATAAGGGGTTAATAATATTTAACTAATGTTTGCGAGGCGGGAGTGTGGCGGTTAAGGGGTTAATATGTTTATTATAGTGGCGGAGACGTTGGGGGAGGCAGATTAGGGGTTAATAAATGTAGGTAGGTTGCAGCGACATTGGGGGCGGCAGATTAGGGGTTAATAAATATAATGTAGGTGTCGGCGATGTTTGGGGCAGCAGATTAGGGTTTCATAAGTATAATGTAGGTGGCAGCGGTGTCCTGAGCGGCAGATTAGGGGTTAAAATTTTTATTATAGTGTTTGCGATGCTGGAGGGCCTCGGTTTAGGGGTTAATAGGTAGTTTATGGGTGTTAGTGTACTTTTTAGCACTTTAGTTATGAGTTTTATGCTACGGCGTTGTAGTGTAAAACTTATAACTACTGACTTTTAAATGCGTTACGCAGAGGTGTAACTAGAAACCACAGGGCCCAGGTGCAAGAATCTAAGAATCTAATTTCTTTTTGTTGTTTTTTAAGCTGGGCCCCCACCCTTGCGGGCCCAGTCGCAATTGCGACCTCTGCAACCGCTGTAGTTTCTCCCCTGGCGTTACGGATCTTGGAGGTAGAGGGTGTACCGCTCACTTTTTGGCCTCCCAGGACAAACTCGTAATACCAGCGCTACGGAAGTCCCATAGAAAAAAGACTTTATGAAGTTTACGTAAGTCGTTTTGTGGTAAGGCCAAAGAAGTGTGTGGTGACCCTAAACCTGCAAGACTCGTAATATCAGCAGGCATAAAAAAGCAGCGTTAGGACCTCTTAACGCTGCTTTTTTACCCTAACGCACAACTCGTAATCTAGCCGCAAGCTTTTTAAGAATTTCAATGTATTTTATGTCCCTTTAACACCATTCAGAATGCATCCTTGCTTAGTGATGCCTCTGAATAAATAATGAACCATAAAAACAGTAGTCTTCATATATGTCATATGATATTCATAAATAAAAGAGGAATAAAGGGTTAAGTAATGATTTTCTTTTCTAATACATACAGTATAGAATTCAGGGGTAAATCATTTTCCTTCCCCACAGTAAGTATTAATTTCACACAAAAAATATATTGCTGACTCATATTCACACTGAGCAAAAGACTAAATTAAATTCTATAAATATTCTTTATTCATACAGTAAACATTCCGGCTTGGAAGGCTTCCTGGACTATTTTTGTGAAGATATACAGTATCTCTGGGAAATGTATCCATAAATCATTCATAATAAAGTCTCTGAATGAAGCTTTCTTACTTGATGTAAAATAATATGTGTCTTATTTATTTATATATATATATATATACTTTATTTATCAGACATTGGTTAAAAAAAAAAGCTCTTTGATCGTATTATGAAAGTATTTTTATTAACAACATTTTAAATCTAAAATGATAGTTTTTGTTATAAAGGCACATGTACTGTATCACAACACAGTTAATGCAGCACCTGTTGACACATCACTTATGTTAAGTAATACAAACTCACATAAACCCCTTGCTTAAGGTGCCTTGAAACTCCTCTCCAACCCCAAATAAGATCCGTGTGATAGGAAAACCTCTGGTGTGCACGCTACTGACAACCGCTGATTCTGGGGACCCACCTTCAGTATCCTGCTCTAGATCCTCTCTCGAAGATGTCTGTGTGTTCACACTATCATGGAGGTCGAGTCACCGTGTGGATCCCTACAGCGTGTCAGCGTGTGTGCGACTGATCCAGTCCAGGGAAGCGTGACGTCACGATGTGGGGCAGGTGAGCCAGAAGGAAACGGGGAGAGTCCACAGCTTCAAGGAAGGAAAGTTCACTGTAATGTTGCACCTTGTAGGGGAAATGCAGGCTGCCAAACAGTTATCCGTGCCTTAAACATATCCACAAGACATCAATGTAAAGGCAAAAATGAGGCACCGGATGGTTTTCAAAATGCAAATGTTATTTATTCAAAGTATATAAAAGAATCACAACCAGAGTTGCATGGGAAAAGCGTAAACCTCAGGGCTAGGTGGAGTAGTGGTCACCCACGTACCCTAATGCTGACATGTTTCAGCAAAAGCCGTAATAGTAGCTGTAGGGTAAAAGCCAGGCCTTCCTTTTAAAAGAACAGTTCACCTGTGATAGGTTAAAAAACAATATTACGTGGTTGATGCACACCTCCACCTATGGGTCAAAATGTATACATATACCGCCCTGTTTGGAAGTTAACTCCTCATTATCCACTGCATACAATACATGTTAGAGACAACTTTACCCATATCAAATAGAGCTAAATTAAACTAAGCTCATTACATACCTTACTGAGAATCTCTACACAGAATGATGGAAACAAAGTTAATGGGAGTCACATACGTCTGCTTACTTTAAACAGCATTGTGTACAATTGTACTATTACAATGGTGGATAGCTCTATTTATTAATTTATCATTCCGTGTCAATCATGTATTAAGATATGGAGGATTGGGATACCCAGTTAGATAGGTTAGATAATTATCAAATAAAGAGAAAAAGATATGAAAACTAAAAAATAAAAAATAATAATAACTAATAATAATATTATTCTCCTCTATATAATGAACTTGATTGAGGACTATGTGTAATGGAATATTTGTGTATATCGTATGTAGTATAAAGGAAAAGGACCTAGGAGCGCCAAATAAAGGCAGAGGAAATTAAATAAATTCTATAAATTATGCCACCGTCTGTTAGTATAGAGTTCTATGTATCATAAAGGATAACAAGTAAATGGGTGGATAAATAACGCTATTATATATACAAAAGGCTGACACCAATATCCCTATTGATATCTATACAAATATAAATTATGTATAAAAATACAAATGTGAAACTATTTGTATATAAATATAAATGTAAAACAATTTATTACAATAACAACTTAATGGTTAAAATCATGGATCCATGTTACAGTACATATAGATTATATAAAACACAATAATAAAAAGATATAAAACAGATGTGTATAAAATGCAGATTGAAATAGATGTAGCTGGAATTGGGTACAATAATGTGCAAATTTGCCTAAGAAATACTCCAAATATAAGGTGTCTAACTGTGATGACAAAAAATGAAAAAAGATGGGGGGCCCCTCAAAAAACAAACGAGTGGAAGTGATCCAAAAAATGTGTAAAATTGTCCATACAAAAGTATGAGAAAAAATGAGAAAATGAAAAAATGAAAAAATGAAAAAATGGAAAAAATGAATGTGAATACGTGTCCGTGAAAAAAAGGTCAATATGAAACAAAGTCAGTGATATAAAGTTCCAAAATGAAAATGTGTGTGTGTGGATGAATCTTCCTTGAGTCTCCTCAGATGAAGGTTCCAAATAATATGGATATGGTGGGTAGAGGGATGTCCGGTAAAACCTGGAGTGTGATCCCTATATCCAACCTATAAAAGAAATACACAATAGTGCAATATTGCTGACAAATAACATGTATTAAAGGATAAAAGCTCACCAATTCTGCCAACGCGTTTCGGCCCAAAACTGGGCCTTTTTCAAGACTATAGGTGGTGTGTGATGGTGGCTCTATTTAAGAATATTACTGACCAATCACTAATGTCAGTGTTTTGGCGCTTGTTTTTGGCGCCAAATATCAACCCGGAAGGAGATGTGGGTGTAAAATATTGAATAAGCCTACTAACGTTGCTGAATATGGTATTGTACAATGGATACCTAAAGGAATTATGTTTCGATCTCCATTGTTTGCGGTTAGTGATAATGAGATTGCTTTTAGCGTTTCTACTATTCGATGTCACCGGAAGTGCCTAGAATGTACCTAGCTTAGGTTCTCTATCCGGTTCCGCTCTGTGTTTTAGTTCCGGTAGGTCTATGATCACTTCCGGTGTAGGTATTTGGCGGTACGGTCACATGGCCTTATTTGGCGGGTATTTTTGTGAAATGGCCAATTACAAGAATTGTGCCATTATTTCGCAAGAAGTATATGATGAAATATCGGAAAGGATCTGAAAGTTTTAGTATATAATACTACTCAATGGCACATGGGAATACAAAATCAAATAAAAAAATCAAATAGTTGTCCATGAAATCAAAAATGACTATGGTAAAAAGACGCTGGTACATGTTTATGAGAAAATAAACTTAAAGATTCTCATGATTTGAAACACAAGGTAAAAAACAATAAAAAAATGATTCAAAAATACAAAAAGTACAACTAATAAAAAAATGATAATAAAAAATGTGTGAAACATCGGCATAAATATTATTTTGAATACTCATAACGCTCAAGTTAACGTTTAAAAGGGGTTGTAAAATATATAAGATGTATAAAATTCATAAAATTCCTTAAGGAAGTGGGATAAAAATATATAATAGAGCAATGCAATATGTTAAGAGACTGTTCTATAAATGTGGAAAATAAGAAGTGTATTCCTAAAAGTCCCTCACATGGTGTAAATAAATTAAAATACAATTATTTTGGGGACTGGCTAAAAGGATTAGATTGCATAGAGATATTGTGGGAAAGAGTCGAGATTCTGGATTTATGTAAGTGGAGATAGAGTCAGAACTATTGCACCTACGGGATGTCTATCCGTATTCAATAAATTCCTTGGGAGAATCAGAGATAACTGTACATCTAGCTAGTATGAAAATACATGCTAAGTGGTTATGTGTTCCCCCAAATAAACTATTTCTCAGAATTCTTCATTTTAGGTGAAATAAGAACAAAAATACAAAATACAAAATAAAACACCACAAAATACAAAATTTAGCCAAATATCAAGGGTTGATGTGATGTGTTCAAATCGTGAATATATCCAAAGCTATAGATGTATATAGTCAATGAACCAATATATGCTGTGTGTCCCTTTAAGAAAAATCCAAATGTCTTAAAAAATGCGAAAAAATGTGAATCCTGCAAACAATAATGGTAGTCAAAAGATGTGTTCAAATCGTGAATATATCCAAAGCTATAAATGTATGTAGTCGATGAACCAATATAGGCTGTGTGTCCCTTTAAGAAGAATCCAAATGTCTAAAAAAAAAAAAGAGTTTTTTGTGAAAAAATGTGAATCCTAAAAGCTGTAGTAGTAATTATCCAAATGTGAGTGCTGGGGGTCAATGTCAATGAATATTAGCCGTATTCAAACCAGAATACTATCTTCTTAGCAAATGTTTGTTACAGTCCCTGGGTCCTTCTTCTGTAAAAGAAAGATAAAATAGTGTAGGTCTATAGTGTCAGTCTTGATAAAGGTCTTTCCATGACCGAAACGCGTCGACTGGTAAGCATACTTCCATATATTTATTGATTTTAAAACAACCTACACTATTTTATCTTTCTTTTACAGAAGAAGGACCCAGGGATTGTAACAAACATTTGCTAAGAAGATAGTATTCTGGTTTGAATATGGCTAATAGGCATTGACATTGACCCCCAGCACTCACATTTGGATAATTTGGATAATTACTACTAATTAGACATTAGACATTTAAATTCTTCTTAAAGGGACACACAGCCTATATTGGTTCATCGACTACATACATTTATAGCTTTGGATATATTCACGATTTGAACACATCTTTTGACTACCATTATTGTTTTCAGGATTCACATTTTTTCGCATTTTTTTAGACATTTGGATTTTTCTTAAAGGGACACACAGCATATATTGGTTCATTGACTATATACATCTGTAGCTTTGGATATATTCACGATTTGAACACATGACATCAACTCTTGATATTTGGTCAAATGTTGTATTTTGTGGTGTTTTATTTTGTATTTTGTATTTTTGTTCTTATTTCACCATTGTTGAAGATCACAATTTTTTTTTCACATATTTCTCACTATCCCTCAATATTCTCATATTTTCATGTGTTGTGGTAGTGTATACTAGTTTTAATTCCATTGATGTCCCATCTAGTTTCTACTATGTGTTAAACGCATAGTCAAAGCCTGCACTGAGAGCTTTAATCATTTTTGATAAGTTTGTAAATTGTAACAGAATTACACATTTTTAGGAACAATTGTTTGTCATTTCAAGTGCTAAATTGGCTCTATCAATATCTGTTTAATATCTCATTTAGCTGCTATTGTTGTACAAATCTGTTTTATTCATGGATCCATGTTTTTAATTTTTTAACTTGTTTATTTAATTAAAATGTTTAAATAATAAAATGTTTATGTAAAAATTGACATCATTGTAATCGGTCCAGACCCAGCCTCCGTCAAGTTGACGCTTTGGTATACTTTCCATTAATTCGACCTTTCCATAATTGACAACTAGGTGTCAATATATCAAAGCTAACGGTCTCTTTTCTAGTAGGCGCTAGGTGCACACCACTGTGCATTGCTATAATCTCCCCAACAAAAATCATTACATTAAAAAAATAAAAACATAACAATTGTGTATTATACTGATACTCTTTCTTTAAAGGGACAATAAACACTTTAAGGTGGTAATATAAAATGATAAATCGTATGTATAAAAAAACTCTGCATTATACTTTCATTATTTATTTTGTCCCCTTTTCCTTTAATTCCATTCAGAAATTGTGAGTTCAGTTCCTATTAGAAATAGAAGTGCAGAACACTGTTATATTCCACACAGCCATTGGCTGCATACTCTATTGAGCTATTTATAACTGTCTCTAATTGGCCACAGCAGAGAAGGTGACCTAAGTTACAACATGGCAGCTACCATTGTTTAATAGACATGAAAACTTTACACTTATTTTGTCAATATTTAAAAAGCTAATAAACTTTAAAAAATACATCTACATGTTATTCTCAGACTAATCTTTTCTTTGAATGCAGCATTCTATCAAACATTTATTTAGGGCAAGATTACAAGTCACATAGCAAATCTATTTTACGCAATTGCAAAAACACAGCACACGTTAAGGTTTTTGTGCATTTGGGGTTGCGCAGATATTACAAGTTTCAAAATAGCTTCTTTTGCGTGTGCATTAACCCGAATACCGCGCATAAATTAACTTGCTTTGGGCGTATATATGTTTATATATGTGTACATACAGTATATTATAATGTTTTATATGTGTATATATGACTGTAAATGCATATATATATATATATATATATATATATACATATATAAATACATTAATATAATTGTACACATATATAAACATATGTATATTCATACATAATCATCTTTAGACATGTATATGTATCTGTCTCAATGTTAAAGCCATTTGCCTGCCACCCGAGATTGCATATCTTTGAGCCCAACTAACTTTTGTGTGCAATTTGTTTTATAATTTTTATTAGACACTGTTATTATGAGTGTAACTGTACTTTGTAAAGTGTTTTGTGAAACTTTGTTGTTGCGGAAACTTGTTAACTACATCGCTTCGTGAGTGGAAAGGATTGTTGCACGTGCAATCTCAATTTTTCAAGACTTGTAATATAGAGGGCAATGAAAATTGCTTGCGAAAAGACCATATCGCACGTGGAAAAGACATACCGTGCGACTTGTAATCTTGCCCTTAGTGTTTTATGTCCCTTTAAATCCTTCCAAAATATTAGTGCCAGTATACACTAAAGAATAAATTACCTCAGTATTTTTAAAAAAAATTTTCATTTTAAGCTCTTTTTACACAACCTTCATTGCCCATCATAGCTATAGTTTTCCTGTCACAATCAATACAATTCATTTTCAAAGATAAAAAAAATACAAAAACAGTTGTGTAGTTTTTCTTACAAATACATGTTTTGTTAAAATAATTGTTACACAGCATATGTTGTGTATTATTCATATTTTAAGAAAACATAAAGCAATTCTATTGATTGAATTTGGTGGTATGAAGGATCTGATTGCTAGAATGCTCATAATAATGTTATGCTGCTTATTATTTTTTAATAATAATAAAATAAATTACTAAACATTTGGTAAAATGCATTCATGGGAGTTAACTTGTTAAATTTCTGGAATTCCTTTTAAAAACATGTTGCAAGATAAAAAATAATATAATTGAAATTGATTTGACACATATGAACATGCAGAGTATCATGATAACACAACAAGAGGTGATTTGACATTTAAATAATTTTAATTGAATTTACTGTTCTATGTAAACTATGTGTGGGTTGGATGTCAGTGGTTATGGGTTACTCAGACACTTTTGTCCATACAGCAATACATTTATTTACAGCTCAAGTAGCAAATTAATACTTGAATTTCTTCCATGTTGTTCAAATCATCAGCATGAATCAAATGCTTTATCTAATGCACAAAACAATGGCCCAGAAAGGGTAAATAAAATTACTTTTTTATACTAAAATTTTGTTGGAGGTTAAAACATTGACAATATGCAAAATGTTGTAAATAAATTACAATTTGTTTTTCTTTTTTACTATAGACATTGTAGTCAGTAACTCAGCCTGAGAAAACCACTACCTTGATTGCATAATTTATATATTTATATATAATAGTTAATTAAGCATAATATTGTGTAAACATATTACATTCCATTAATTAAAGCAAAAATAAGCAACATTTCCAAATATGGAAGTTGCTTTTTTAATCTATTTTATATATTTGGAGTTATAGCATATGAAACTGGAGATGATTGAGTACCACTCAGTTAATATGAACCCATCATCTTTAATAACACAGAAGATGAATAATTTAGATAACACAAACTGTATGCAAATTGAGTTGTTTTTTCACTTATATTTAAAAAATTGGATCTTTTAACTGTTCAAATGCATCAGTAGATGGATTGCCTATGACAATGAAAGGTACTCATTACAGTTGGCCTAAATAAATGGACCTGTGGCCCAAGAAAAGCCCACTGGCTTTGACCTTACAAGGCAAAAAAAGAGAAAGACCTCTTGATGTCCATTAAATTGAAACAAGAGTAAAAGATGATTTCTGGTGGAGAATAGGATTAAAGTAGAGTCTGTAAGACAATAAGGAAAAAAATTAGGGCTAGATTACAAGTGGAGTGCTATTTATTGCTCCCGCGTTAACTGCAATAGAAGTAAGCTCTTTGCACGCATTGGGTAGCGTGCATATTACAAGTTAAAAGTAAAAAGTTCTCGCACAGCGCAATAAGCCAACAAGAGCAAAAAGCCGAACTTAGAATATCATGACCGTATTATGATAGAATTCAATGAAGCAAGAAAAGTGGGAAAAAAAACCTATTTGCACGCAAACCCAATTGTGTTCAACAAATATGTGCTAACCCGACATGAAATGTGAATATTTCCCATTCCAATGTTCTTCACATAGCAGAATATGGTCTATTTATTCTTCAATACATATTTCTTTATATACAGTGGGTAATGAAAATAATCACTCCCCTTAAAATAATAATAATAATCACATTTTGTTGCCTTGCAGCCTGAAATAAAGACAGACACAGTTTTTGTTTATCCAGTTGTATTTACTCAGTGCAACTTAACACATCAAAGTGAAAGAGATAACACCAACATGTCAGGCAAAAATAAAGACAATTAAAAACAGAATCACTGATTTGGAAAAATTATCACCCCCTTGTGTCAGTATTTTGTTGAACTACCTTTTGCTTTAATTACAGCCTTTAGTATGTTGGCATCTAGACTGTGCAATATTTGCCCACTCTTTTTTTGCAGAACTTCTCCATTTCCGTTACATTTGATGGTGACTGCAGTCTTCAAGTCATGCCACAGATATTCAATGGGGTTTAAGCCTGGGTTCTCACTAGGCCATGCAAGTACATTCACCTTTTTCTCCTTCAACCACTTTGTGGTCATTTTTGCTATGTGTTTTGGGTCAGTCATGTTGGAAGTTAACCCTTCTTCCCATAGACAACTTCCTGGCAGAGGGCAGCAGATTTTCCTCACGAATTTGACAGTATTTTGCCCAATCCATTATCCCTTCTATCCTGAGAAGTGCTCCAGTGCCTGCTGAAAAGAACACCCCCATAACAGGATATTACCACCCCCATGCTTTGCTGTAGGTATGGTGTTATTTGGAAGGTGAGATGTATTGGATTTCCTCCAGACATACCGTTTGGTGTTGAGGCCAAATAATTTTATTTTAGTCTCATCTGACCATAACACATTTTTCCAGGTGTCTTCAGAATCTCCTAGGTGTGTTATGGCAAAGCTCAGTAGTGACTGCATGTGGTCTGTCTTGAGGAGTGACTTTTTTCCTGCAACCCTCCCATACAAGCCAAATTTGTGGAGAATTTGTGATATTATTGTCACATGCACACAGTGACCACTCGTTGTCATAAATTCCTGCAACTGCTTCAGAGTTGCTGTGGACCTCTTGGTAGCCTCTCTGACCAGTTTCCTCTTGGCTATTTCATCAAGTTTCATCTGATCCAAAGAGGGTCTGTGTTGTACCAAATACCTTCCACTTCTTAACAATAGACTTCACGGTGCTTCTAGGCATTGATAAAGCCTTTGATATTTTCTTATATCCATCTCCTGACTTGTTTGCTTCAATTGCACTACCAGGGACTGAGATGCTCCAGGAAAGCTATTTTCATGCTATGCTAATCAATATGTCCACAGCTAATCACAGTTGAAGGTCAAATGGCTTTGTGTGTGCCATTGAGAAGGTGATT
Source organism: Bombina bombina (assembly GCF_027579735.1). Taxonomy (NCBI): domain Eukaryota; kingdom Metazoa; phylum Chordata; class Amphibia; order Anura; family Bombinatoridae; genus Bombina; species Bombina bombina. The sequence goes on from NC_069503.1 coordinate 716,117,607, forward strand.
AGCTACACCTGATTGAGTTTACAAGTAATTTTAGGAGGGGGTGATCCTTTTTCCAACTCAGTGATTCTCTTTTTGAATTGTCTTTATTTTTTCCTGACATAATGGTGTTGTATCTTTCACTTGGATGTTATAAGTTGCACTGAGCTGCAAAGCAACAAAATGTTATTATTTTCAAGGGGGGTGATTCTTTTTAATACCAACTGTATCTGATGTTTTTTTGGTAAAATATATGTCTATACTTATAAATATATATGATTATATATAGGCATATATATATATATATATATATATATATATATATATATATATATATATATATATATATATATATATAAAATATCTATTTAAAAGTACTTCAAACATTTGTGAAAAACTTTGGAATGTGAAATATTTATAGTAAATACACAGGTAAGCACTTTATTAAGGGCTAGATTACAAGTGGAGCGTTAATTTATTGCACGCCCGCAAACAGCATATTCGTTATTACAAGTGGCTGGTTAATTTTTTAAATGTCCTCCAATTGCCCCCAAAATAACATGTGAGGTCCGTTTTTTGTTGTTTTTTTTTTTAAACTACACTAAGCAGTTTATGGTAGCTAAAGTTAGCGGGTGTGGACTGTTAGAAATATACATATATATTTATGTGTTAATATGTGTATATACACATATTAAAACAAATATATATGTATATATTTATATAAATATATATTTATATTTGCTGCCCATTGCTGGCACTAGTTTTCATGCTGTGTCTCACAGCATAAGAACGAGGCTACCATTGGAGCCTATGGAAGCACATAGGCGAGGTTGCGTTCACATTGAATGATACTTGTAATATCAGTGCACAATTGCGTGTGCTTGTATTACGAAATTGAGCGCAAATATTACTTTTGCAGAAGCGATATTTTGTCCTCAACTTGTAATCTAGCCCATAGTATGAATATTGCATAAATATGATTTTACATTTTCTCAGCTACTTGACTGCTAAGGGCTCCATTGCATATATATATATATATATATATATATATATATATATATATATATATATATATATATATGCATACATATGTATTTATGTGTTTATATGTGTATATGTGTCTGTAAATACATATATAAATACTTAAATACATATGTACACACACATATACATATATATCCTATAATATAAAAGGCCAAGTGTGTTTGTCCGAAGCTGTCATGCGCAGTAGAGACAGTACAAGGACAAACACACCTGACCTTACCTGATATGCTGTTTGCGGTGGTGGGGTGAAAGTGGGCGTGACCAGCTGGAACATGGGCATGGCCAGGCGGGAGCGTGGGCGTGGCTGGGTGTGGAGGGGGAGTGGTCGGGCACGGTCGGTGCGAGAGAGTGGGGAGAGAAATAGAAAGAGAGGGGGAGAGCTAAAAAGAGATAGGAAAGAGCTAAAGAGATGGGGAAGAGCAGAAGTGAGGGGAAAGAGCAGACGAGAGGGGGAGAGAGAGCAAAATTGAGGGGAAAGAGCAAAAGAGAGGATAAAGAGCAAAATAGAGGGAAGAGAGAGAAAGAGTGGGGGGAGAGAGAGCGCAAAAGAGGGGGAAAGAGAAAATAAGAGGGGGGAAAGAGAGAGAGCAAAAGAGAGAGAGTAAAAGAGAGGGGAGAGAGAGCAAAAGAAGAGAGGGGGGAGAAAGGGCAAAAGAGAGGGGGGAGAGAGCAATAGAGAGGGGAAGCGAAAGAGCAAAAGAGAGGGATGGAGAGAGAGCAAAAAAGAGGGGAAAGAGCAAAAAAGAGGGGGGAGAGAGAGCAAAAGAGAGGGGAAAGAGTAAAATAGAGGGAAGAGAGAGAAAAAGAGAGGGGAGAGAGAGAGAGAAAAAGAGAGGGGAAGATAGAGAGCAAAAGAGAGGGGGAGAGAGGGTAAAAGAGAGGGGGTAGAGAGAGAGATAGAGAGGGGAAGAGAGAGAGCAAAAGAGAGGGATGGAGAGAGAGCAAAAGAGAAGGGAAAGAGCAAAAGAGAGGGGGAAAAAGCAAAATAGAGGGAAGAGAGAGAAAAAGAGAGGGGGAGAGAGAGCAAAAGAGAGGCTGAGAGAGAGCAATAGAGAGGGGGGAGAGAGAGCAATAGAGAGGGGGAGAGAGAGCAATATAGAGGGGGAGAGAGAGCAAAAGAGAGGGGGAGAGAGAGTAAAAGAGAGGGGAGAGAGAGAGCAAAAGAGACGGGGGAGAGAGAGCAAAAGAGAGGGGGAGAGAGAGGAAAAGAGAGGGGGAGAGAGAGCAATATAGAGGGGGAGAGAGAGAGCAAAAGAGAGGGGAGAGAGAGCAAAAGAGAGGGGAGAGAGACAGAGCAAAAGAGAGGGGGAGAGAGGGGGAGAGAGAGCAAAAAAGAGGGGAGAGAGGGAGCAAAAGAGAGGGGGGAGAGAGGGAGCAAAAGAGAGGGGGAGAGAGAGAGCAAAAGAGAGGGATGGAGAGAGAGCAAAAGAGAGGGATGGAGAGAGAGAGCAAAAAAAGGGGAGAGAGACAGAGCAAAAGAGAGGGGGAGAGAGAGAGTGCAAAAGAGAGGGGGAGAGAGAGTGCAAAATAGAGGGGGGAGAGAGAGAGCGCAAAAGAGAGGGGGTGAGAGAGAGTGCAAAAGAGAGGGGGAGAGAGAGCGCAAAAGAGAGGGGGAGAGAGAGCGCAAAAGAAAGGGAGTGAGAGAGAGCGCAAAAGAGAGGGGGAGAGAGAGAGCGCAAAAGAGAGGGGGAGAGAGAGAGTGCAAAAGAGAGGGGGAGAGAGAGAACACAAAAGAGAGGGGGAGAGAGAGCGCAAAAGAGAGGGGGAGAGAGAAAATAAGAGGGGGGAAAGAGAGAGAGCAAAAGAGAGAGGAAGAGAGAGAGTAAAAGAGAGGGGAGAGAGAGCAAAAGAAGAGAGGGGGGAGAAAGGGCAAAATAGAGGGGGGAGAGAGCAATAGAGAGGGGAAGCGAAAGAGCAAAAGAGAGGGATGGAGAGAGAGCAAAAAAGAGGGGAAAGAGCAAAAAAGAGGGGGGAGAGAGAGCAAAAGAGAGGGGAAAGAGTAAAATAGAGGGAAGAGAGAGAAAAAGAGAGGGGAGAGAGAGAGAGCAAAAGAGAGGGGAAGATAGAGAGCAAAAGAGAGGGGGAGAGAGGGTAAAAGAGAGGGGGTAGAGAGAGAGATAGAGAGGGGAAGAGAGAGAGCAAAAGAGAGGGCTGGAGAGAGAGCAAAAGAGAAGGGAAAGAGCAAAAGAGAGGGGGAAAAAGCAAAATAGAGGGAAGAGAGAGAAAAAGAGAGGGGGAGAGAGAGCAAAAGAGAGGCTGAGAGAGAGCAATAGAGAGGGGGGAGAGAGAGCAATAGAGAGGGGGAGAGAGAGCAATATAGAGGGGGAGAGAGAGCAAAAGAGAGGGGGAGAGAGAGTAAAAGAGAGGGGAGAGAGAGAGCAAAAGAGACGGGGAGAGAGAGCAAAAGAGAGGGGGAGAGAGAGGAAAAGAGAGGGGGAGAGAGAGCAATATAGAGGGGGAGAGAGAGAGCAAAAGAGAGGGATGGAGAGAGAGCAAAAGAGAGGGATGGAGAGAGAGCAAAAGAGAGGGGAGAGAGACAGAGCAAAAGAGAGGGGGAGAGAGAGCAAAAAAGTGGGGAGAGAGGGAGCAAAAGAGAGGGGGGAGAGAGGGAGCAAAAGAGAGGGGGAGAGAGAGAGCAAAAGAGAGGGATGGAGAGAGAGCAAAAGAGAGGGATGGAGAGAGAGAGCAAAAAAAGGGGAGAGAGACAGAGCAAAAGAGAGGGGGAGAGAGAGAGTGCAAAAGAGAGGGGGAGAGAGAGCGCAAAATAGAGGGGGGAGAGAGAGAGCGCAAAAGAGAGGGGGTGAGAGAGAGTGCAAAAGAGAGAGGGAGAGAGAGCGCAAAAGAGAGGGGGAGAGAGAGCGCAAAAGAAAGGGAGTGAGAGAGAGCGCAAAAGAGAGGGGGAGAGAGAGAGCGCAAAAGAGAGGGGGAGAGAGAGAGTGCAAAAGAGAGGGGGAGAGAGAGAACACAAAAGAGAGGGGGAGAGAGAGCGCAAAAGAGAGGGGGAGAGAGAGCACGCAAAAGAGGGGGGAGAAAGAGCGCAAACACAAAAGAGAGGGGGGAGAGAGCGTAAAAGAGAGGGGGAGAGAGAGCGCAAAAGAGATGGGGAGAGAGAGCAAAAGAGAGGGGGGAGAGAGAGAGCAAAAGAGAGGGGTGAAAGAGAGAGCAAAAGAGAGGTGAAGCGAGAGAGAGCGCAAAAGAGAGGAGGAGAGAGCACAAAAGAGAGGGGGGAGAGCACAAAAGAGAGGGGGAGAGAGAGGGGGAGAGAGAGCCCATGTAAACGGGTTTTAGGACTAGTATATATATATATATATATATAATTACATACATAAACATATTTAGATGTGTATTCATGTGTCTTTGTTAAAGCCTTTTGTCTTCCTTTTTTTTTCTAACACCTGAGACCTCATATCTTTAAGCTCTTATTACTTTTTAATGCAATATTTTTTTTAAATAATTTTTATTAGACAGTATTAATATGAGTGTAGCTGTACTTTTAAATTTATTTTTTATGTGTTTTGTGCAACTTTTTAGTTGAGCGTAACAGTTAAATAAATCTCTGAAATCACGTTATCCCGACGCACTTTAAATTCAATTGTGCTCAAGTGAACATGTTTTTTTTTTCAATTTGTTATATATGCGCAAAGAGCCGTGATAAACCCCTTATAGCTTGTGAGCAACTGTTAGCGCCCCACTTGTAAACTAGTCCTTAGAGTAGCTGGAGAAGATGAAACCTGGTCCTCAGTGAAGTAGGGAGAAAACAAAGAAGAGTTGACTTGAACAGAAAATACTACAGAGAAGAAAAGTTTCTGCCCTTAAAGGGACATTAAACCCAATTTTTTTCTTTCATGATTCAGATAGAGAATACCATTTTAAACAACTTTCTAATTTACTTCTATTATCTAATTTGCTTAATTCTCTTGATATTCTTTCCTGAAAAGCATATCTAGATAGGCACAGTAGCTTCTTATTGGTGGCTGCACATAGATGCCTCCTGTGATTGGCTCGCCTGTGTGCATTGCTATTTCTTTAACAAAGGATATCTAAAGAATGAAGCAAATTAGACAATAGAAGTAAATTGGAATGTTGTTTAAAATTGTATTATCTGTCTGAATTATGAAAGAAAAATTTTGGGTTTAATGTCCCTTTAAGCTGTTGGAGGAAGAAGACCTTGACAGGTGTCATAGAAAGTGACAAGCTAGAATTAGTGGTTGAAAAACTGGGCCATCAAAGCTAAATCCGATTAGATGAGGCAGAGGAAATTATCTAGTGACAGAACGTGATTTGATAAACCACAATATTTAAAGGCTGAATAGGAAAATTAGAATCATACTTAGACAATTTGTTTCCCTTTTTGTTTCCAAGATTCAGAAAATAGCATAAGAAAAACCACCATGTAATCTTTCTTTTAAATTATAACAAAACCCAAAGTGAGCAAATAATGTATGAAAAACAGGTGCAGCCTCATCAGCAATCACCTGATTTGTAGAGCATAATGAAACCCATCATTTGAAAGAGGGGAAAAACTATTTTTATTATATTTTTTTTGTAAGTGCAGCATAGAAGGCTGAATCAGGGTTTCGTTTATAACATAAAGTGAATAACATTTAATAAAATCATTTACAAAATGTTGCAAGAAACACAGTTATGACATGAGCTGAAGAGCATTGTTTAATTTATAGGGGAGAACAGGAAGAAAGCATGGTAAACACACAATATCCCCATAGAGATATGTAATAAGACACACACATACAATCAAGCAGCAAGTGATCACCTTCCTCATACATACAGATGAGGAACTATCATTTATCTAACAATCTCCTTTTTAATTGACAGAAACCAAGTTCTTAAAGCACACATTCTCAGAAATGTCTCTAGAAAAGGGTTTTTATCAAAATGTGAGCTGTAATTTCTGCTGGGGAACAGTACTCCACTCAACAGCCCCCTACTGGTCTAGATATCTTATTGCACAACTTTTAATGCCAATGTGCTTGGGGTTTACATTTATTTTCTTTCGGCTAGATTACGAGTCTTGCGTTATGAGTAAAACAGCAGCATTTAGGCTCATAACGCTGCTTTTTTACTCCCGCTGCTATTACGAGTCTTGCAGATTTAGGGGCACCGCACACTTTTTTGGCCTTACCGCAAATCAACTTATGCAAATTGCGTATAGTCTTTTTTCTATGGGACTTCCATAGTGCCGGTATTACGAGCTTGTCCTGGGAGGCCAAAAAGTGAGTGGTACGCCACCACTATAATAAACATATTAACCCCTAAACCGCCGCACTCCTGCCTCACAAACATTAGTTAAATATTATTAACCCCTAATCTGCTGTCCCTAACATCGCCGCCACCTACCTACATGTATTAACCCCTAATCTGCCGCCTCCAATGTTGCCGCCACTATATTAAATTTATTAACCCCTAAATCTGCCACCCCCAATGTTGCCGCCACTATATTAAATTTATTAACCCCTAAATCTAAGTCTAACCCTAACACCCCCTAACTTAAATTAATTAAAATATATCTAAATAAAACTTACTATTAATAACAAAAAAAATCCTATTTAAAACTAAATACCTACCTATAAAATAAACCCTAAGCTAGCTACAATATAACTAATAGTTACATTGTAGCTAGCTTAGGATTTATATTTATTTTACAGGCAAGTTTGTATTTATTTTAACTAGGTAGAATAGTTACTAAATAATTATTAACTATTTAATAAATACCTAGCTAAAATAAATACAAATTGACCTGTAAAATAAAACCTAACCTGTCTTACACTAACACCTAACAATACACTACAATTAAATACATTCCTTAAATTAAATACAATTAACTAAATTCAAAACAATTAGCTAAATTACAAAAAAAAAAACACTAAATTACAGAAAATAAAAAACAAATTACAAGATCTTTAAACTAATTACACCTAATCTAATAGCCCTATAAAAATAAAAAAGTCCACCCAAAATAAAAAAAAACCCTAGCCTAATCTAAACTACCAATAGCCCTTAAAAGGGCCTTTTGCGGGGCATTGCCCCAAAGAAATCAGCTCTTTTACCTGTAAAAAATACAAACAACTCCCCCAACAGTAAAACCCACCACCCACACAACCAACTCCCCAAATAAAAGCTTAAAGGGACACTAAACCCCAAAAATGTCTTTCATGATTCAGGTAGAGAATACAATTTTAAATAACTTTCCAAGTTACTTCTATTATCTAATTTGCTTCATTCTTTAGATAATCTTTGTTGAAGAAATAGAAATGCACATGGGTTAGCCAATCACACGAGGCATCTATGTGCTTCTACCAATCAGCAGCTATTGAGCATATCTAGATATGCTACTCAGCAAAGAATATCAAGAGAATGAAGCAAATTAGATAATAGAAGTAAATTAGAAAGTTGTTTAAAACTGCATGCTCTCACTAAATCATAAAAGAAAAAATATGGGTTTCATGTCCCTTTAACTAAAAAAAACCTAAGCTCCCTATTGCCCTGAAAGGGGCATTTGGATGGGCATTGCCCTTAAAAGGGCATTTAGCTCTATTGCTGCACAAAGCCCTAACCTAAAACTAAAACCCACCCAATAAACCCTTAAAAAATCCTAACACTAACCCCCAAAGATCCACTTACCTGGAGAAGTCTTCATCCAAGCAGGCAGAAGTGGTCCTCTAGACAGGCAGAAGTGGTCCTCCAGATGGGCAAACATCTTCACCCAGGCGGCATCTTCTATCTTCATCCTTCCGTCCCCGAGCTACTCCATCTTCAAGACATCCGGCGCGGAGCATCCTCTTCAATTGATGTCTTCTTGCTGAATGAATGTTCCTTTAAGTGATGTCATCCAACATGGCATCCCTTAGATTCCAATTGGCTGATAGAATTCTATCAGTCAATCGGAATTAAAGTTGAAAAAATCCTATTGGCTGATGTAATCAGTCAATAGGCTAGCGCTGCGGAATCTGTTGGCGCTCTATAAATAACCGATAATAATAATAATAATAATAGGATTGAACTTCAATCCTATTGGCTGATCCAATCAGCCAATAGGATTGCGCTCGCATTCTATTGGCTGATTGGAATAGCCAATAGAATGCGAGCTCAATCCTATTGGCTGATTGGATCAGCCAATAGGATTGAAGTTTAATACTATTGGATGATTGCATCAGTCAATAGGATTTTTTCAATCTTAATTCTGATTGGCTGATAGAATTCTATCAGCCAAACGGAATCTAAGGGACGCCATCTTGGATGACGTCACTTAAAGGAACATTCAGTCAGCAAGAAGATGTCAATTGAAAAGGATGCTCCGCGCCAGATATCTTGAAGATGGAGCCGCTCTGTGTCGGAAAGATGAAGGTAGAAGTTGCCGTCTGGTTGAAGACTTCTGCCCGTCTGGAGGACCACTTCTGCCTGTCTGGAGGACCACTTCTGACGGCTTAGTTGAGGACATCTTGCCGCTTGGATGAAGACTTCTCCTGGTAAGTGGATCTTCGGGGGTTATTGTTAGGATTTTTTAAGGGTGTATTGGGTGGGTTTTAGTTTTAGGTTAGGGCTTTGGGCCGCAATAGAGCTAAATGCCCTTTTAAGGGCAATGCCCATCCAAATTCCCTTTTCAGGGCAATGGGGAGCTTAGTTTTTTTTAGTTAGGCTTTTATTTGGGGAGTTGGTTGTGTGGGTGGTGGGTTTTACTGTTTGGGCGGTTGTTTGTATTTTTTTTACAGGTAAAAGATCTGATTTCTTTGGGGCAATGCCCCGCAAAAAAAGGCTCTTTTAAGGGCTATTGGTAGTTTAGTTTAGGCTAGGTTTTTTTTTATATTTTGGGTGGACTTTTTTATTTTGATAATGCTATTAGATTAGATGTAATTAGTTTAACCCCTTAATGACCGGACCATTTTTCAATTTTCTTACCCTTAATGACAATGGCTATTTTTACATTTCTGCGGTGTTTGTGTTTAGCTGTAATTTTCCTCTTACTCATTTACTGTACCCACACATATTATATACCGTTTTTCTCGCCATTAAATGGACTTTCTAAAGATACCATTATTTTCATCATGTCTTATAATTTACTACAAAAAAAATAATAAAATATGAGGAAAAAATGGAAAAAAAAACACTTTTTCTAACTTTGACCCCCAAAATCTGTTACACATCTACAATCACCAAAAAACACCCATGCTAAATAGTTTCTAAATTTTGTCCTGAGTTTAGAAATACCCAATGTTTACATGTTCTTAGCTTTTTTTGCAAGTTATAGGGCCATAAATACAAGTAGCACTTCGCTATTTCCAAACCACTTTTTTTCAAAATTAGCGCTAGTTACATTGGAACCCTGATATCTGTCAGGAATACCTGAATATCCCTTGGCATGTATATATTTTTTGTTAGAAGACAACCCAAAGTATTGATCTAGGCACATTTTGGTATATTTTATTCCACCATTTCACCGCCAAATGCGAGCAAATAAAAAAAAAACTTTACATTTTTCACAATTTTAGGTTTCTCACTGAAATTATTTACAAACAGCTTGTGCTATTATGGCACAAATTGTTGTAAAAGCTTCTTTGGGATCCCCTTTGTTCAGAAATAGCAGACTTATATGGCTTTGGCATTGCTTTTTGGTAATTAGAATTAGCTGTCTGCCAGTACCCAATTTGCCCAAAAACAAAAGTATTTTTTGCTCTTTTGCTTTTTTTGGGGGTTTTCTGTAGTGTAGCAGCCCCCCACAATACCCCTACCCCCTCCCCCTCCCAGATCCTTTTATATTATTTAAAAAAAAATCTTTCCCCCCCCCCCCTCTTCCCTCCTCATTGGTGTCAGTGGCCAGCTAATGCGCGCGCCCCCCGCATGCTCCCGGCACCCGGCGTGCACATTGCACTTCTAGGAACCGGATGCCGGGTAGCAATGGGCCGCCCACCCGCCTCCCTGTTGCGCTCCCACCCACCAACGAACCGGCACCATCGCTACCGGTGCAGAGAGGGCCACAGAGTGGCCCTCTCTGCATCGGAGTCTTCTAAAAAGGTATTGCAGGATGCCTCCATATGGAGGCATCACTGCAATACCCTGAGAGCTGCTGGAAGCGATTGTGATCGCTTCCAGCACTCTCTTAGACAACTGACGTACCAGGTACGTCCATTGTCATTAACTACTTGTTAAAGCATGACGTACCTGGTACGTCAGTTGTCATTAAGGGGTTAAAGATCTTGTAATTTGTTTTTTATTTTCTGTAATTTAGCTAATTGTTTTGAATTTAGTTAATTGTATTTAATTTAGGGAATTTATTTAATTGTAGGGTTAGGTTAGGTGTTAGTGTAAGACAGATTAGGTTTTATTTTACAGGTTATTTTACAGGTTGATTTGTATTTATTTTAGCTAGGTAGTTATTAAATAGTTAATAACTATTAAGTAACTATTCTACCTAGTTAAAATAAATACAAACTTGCCTGTAAACTAAAAATAAATCCTAAGATAGCTACAATGTAACTATTTAGTATTTAGTTTTAAATAGGAATTATTTAGTTATTAATAGTAAGTTATATTTAGATTTATTTTAATTAATTTAAGTTAGGGGGTGTTAGGGTTAGGGTTAGACTTAGGTTAAGGGGTTAATAAATTTAGGATAGTGGCGGCGACGTTGGGGGCAGCAGATTAGGGGTTAATAAATGTAGGTAGGTGTAGGTAGGTGGCGGCAATGTTAGGGACAACAGATTAGGGGTTAATATGTTTATTATAGTGGCGGCAACATTAGGGGAGGGAGATTAGGAGTTAGTAAATATAATGTAGGTGTCGGTGATGTTGGGGGCAGCAGATTAGGAGTTAATAAGTATAATGTAGGTGGCGGCAATGTCCGGAGTGGCAGTTAGGGGTTAATAAGTATAATGTAGGTGTCGGCGATATCAGGGCCGGCAGATTAGGGGTTAATAAGTGTAAGATTAGGGGTGTTTAGACTCGGGGTTCATGTTAGGGCGTTAGGTGTAAACATAAAATGTGTTTCCCCATAGGAATCAATGGGGCTGCATTACGGAGCTGTACGCTGCTTTTTTGCAGGTGTTAGACTTTTTCTGAGCTGGCTCTCCCCATTGATGTCTATGGGGAAATCGTGCACGAGCACATACAACCAGCTCAACGCTGACTTAAGCAGCGCTGGTATTGGAGTGCGGTATGGAGCACAATTTGCTCTGCGCTCACTTCTTGCCTTTTAACGCCGGGTTTGTAAAAACCTGTAATACCAGCACTGTAGGGAAGTGAGTGGTGACAATAACGTGCAAGTTAGTACTGCACCCCTCATAACGCAAAACTCGTAATCTAGCCGTTTGATTTCTTAAGTTTTATATAAATCTGTTTGTCTTCAATTAGTCAGATGGGCTTTGTTAGATGGGCTTTGGATCTGGCAACCCCAAATTAACCAGGATCTGATTGAACATTGTGTGCTTTCAGTGCAACCAAAACCCAAAAACTGCTCTTTTAGATTAAAAAATACTCTCTTTTGCATTGAAAGTAGGGAATACAGATGGGATACTTATTACTTAGTAATAGTATAAATGATTTAAGTAGAGGAGGGATTAGAGTACTGTTTGTATATAATAATTTGATGAGTCAGAAAAACAATTAGTGGGGTATACATAGATCATTGTATTAGCCTGATGAAACAGCCCTTAAGAGGATGAGGAATACGTTGCTTTTGTTTTTAATAAAACATTTTTCATTTTGATCCCTCTCGCATGCTGTTCATTGGGGCATGTTGATTGCCGGTTTTATGCTGTTCCTGAAGTTCCTGTTTTACCTGATATTTGTCACCTGGGCGACTGCAAAGGTCCAGCCTGGAGGTGCTATAATGATGTGAGTCTTCCTCTATATACTTTCTCTTGGTTTAATAACTGTACTTGGCCATGTGGTGTCTTTTATTTACAACAGTGTGTACTAGAAGAGCAACCCTTTCTGAACCTGATGACATTTGGATCCTGCATTACCAGAGGTCAGTCAGCTGGGCGACTATGAAGTTCCAGCCTACTTATATAACACCATATGGTGTATATCGAATGTGAGTATATACAAAGTTGCCTATTATTATATCTGATGTTTTTGACTGTGCTATGCCATTTGCTGCCCTTGTGTTGTATTTTTCTAGATTTCCTGGAAGAGGTGGACCTTTGACAAGGAGCTGCCGGATTGCTATCACAAATTGGGACATATTTTACATACTTATCTTGCTTGTTGCCCCTATATATATATATATATATATATATATATATATACTTTCATTTGTTGATGCTTATGTTTATATATATATATATATATATATATATATATATATATATATATATATATATATATATATATATATATATATATATATATATATATATATTAAGTATATGTAGTAAGAATGGAATCTAGAGTTTTTGCAAAATCCTCATGATAGTGTGTAAAGATTTTTACATTTATCTTTAAAGGTACAGTCTAGTCAAAACTAAACTTTCATGATTCAGATAGGGCATGCAATTTTAAACAACTTTCCATTTCACTTTTATCATCACATTTGCTTTGTTCTCTTGGTATTCTTAGTTGAAAGCTAAACCTATGTAGGCTCATATGCTAATTTCCAAGCCCTTGAAAGCCGCCTCTTTTTTGAATGCATTTGACAGTTTTTCAAAACTAGATGGCATTAGTACATGTGTGCCATATAGATAACATTGTGCTCACGTCCGTGGAGTTACTTATGAGAGTGCACTGATTGTCTAAAATGCAAGTCTATTATAGGAACTGAAATAAGGGGACAGTCTGCAGAAGCTTAGATACAAGGTAATCACAGAGGTAAAAAGTATATTAATATAACCGTGTTGGTTACGCAAAACTGGGCAATGGGTAAAAAAGGGATTATCTATCTTTTTAAACAATAAAAATTCTGGAGTAGACTGTCCCTTGAAATTTAAAAAGAAGCATATTGGGCTGTATAAAGTATGTTTCTTGAAAGCAGAAAAAAATATTTGGTAGATCACAGAAATATGCAATCATTAATCTTTACTGAAAAAAATTATAAGATTGTTTTGTTTTTCCGCACAAAATCACACAGTGCTAAATATGAAAGTAGACTTCAAAATGTTATATTACCACAGTCTTTTTTGTTGAAGAATCATTGGAGTAAGGGACGTATCTGAATTTATGACAACTAATACCAAACTATGGATCCATCGGTTTACAAAGGCAACTTATTTTTCAAGACATTCCAAAGATCAAATAAAAGCAAATACTTTAGACTTCAGATTAGTTATTCCCAACTCCAGAAGACAGGAAAGAATTTCACAATATTAACACCAGAGCAACACCTCCCAGTCTTTAGAAAATAACATTCAGGGATGCTCTTAACATCGGTCACATTATTGCTGTTGTCTTTATACTGAGAGAGACCTTGAAACATACTTTAAGAATATTAGACACCTGTATCTAAATGTCCTCAGTTCTTCGTAAACTTTTCCATTGCAAAACAAAACAAAAGCAAGGTAAAAAAAATAATAGACCACAGTCAAGAAACTAGGTCATAATATTATTATACTCCATGGCTTATTTTCCCCAAAGTTGTCAAAATCTTTTCTGTAAATACTGAACTAAATCCACCAGTCTTCATAGACTGCTGCTCTTGATATTATGTGGTACATACATTAATGTTTTTAAAGAAACAAACGTTTTGTGCTAGATGCCCTTAATCATGCAATACAATATGTAACAGTGACCACATATTTAAAAGGGTGAACAAAACTCCTCCTTAAAGCTCCAAACATTTCCTTAAATAAATATTGTAGCCTTATGCAAATAACACAGCAGAAACTCTCATTATTTATATATCAGTATCCAATATATAAAGAATTATCCTACTCATGGAAAAACATCTATATAATTGATCTTCTATTAAGCTAAATTGATCCCATATGTAACCAAAGTTTACAAAAATAAAGCCCACTCTAATTCTTTATTTTGTGCCGCTAGACTGCAATGATTCTAGCTTGAAGATCCAGAAGGCTCCCCTTTGTTTTAGGAGAAGTTCTCTATTTCCTCCTGTCCTGGGTCTATGTACCTGTTCTATTCCTTAAAGATTAAGTTTGCTTATCCTGTGACCTGTTCTTACCAAATGTTGTGCATCAGGAGCTCCCAGATCGCCCATCCTAATACTGCTTTTGTGTTTATTGGTCCTATCTTTCACTCTATATGTTGTCTCCAAATATTGACAAGTACATTTTACTAAATATGTGATTTACTCAGGTTTACACATATAACGGCCTACATTTTTTATACTTTTTTTTATCTGTCCTAGGATGGGAGAAAGTGGGGCCCTTAATAACCCCATTAACATGGTAAAGTACCCCCCAGATTCTTAGATGCTAAATAACTCTGTCTTTTGCTGGACCTACATCATCTCTTTTTAAGTGGTCTCTTGGGCTACAAGCTCTTTTATATGCTGGCATAGACAACTCTTAAAACAGGCAATGTATCCCCATGAATAGGATAATTTTCTATATATTGGATACTGATAAACAAATAATGATAATCAGAAGGATCCACTAGAGGCCTCTATGTTAGTTGAATACGGCTAGGATATTTATTTATTCAATTGTTTGTGGGGCAATAAGGTAATTGGAGTTTTTTCACCCTTTTAAACACATGGGGGATTATATTAGAGGATACATAAATTCTTAACATATTGTGCTACTGTGACAAACACAAATTCTGACTTCTGGAAGATAACAAAAAGGAAAGGGTGACATTTACTAGTAGATTATTATTATAAGCTATTTGTAGAGTGCCAACAGATTCCGTAGAACTAAGATGACCACAATCAGAGAGAATGATCAACATCACTCTCAGGATTGTTGCACCAAAACAAGAGGTGCTAACCCTAACCATGCGAGGTTGGATTTATTTACACGCTTCCAACTGATAGGCACTCCAACAAAATGTCTCCTCTCAGTAAAGAATACAAGTTATTTGCACTTCTATCAACACACTACAAAGGACTCTCAATCCCAGATAAAATCCAATTAGGATAACAGATGGTATAAAAAATAAATAAAAATAAAAATCTCTTGTTCACACCAAAATGTATTATTAAAATATTAAAAATTATTAAAAAAACATGTTTCTAGTGTATGGTTTGTCACTTTCCTGGTATCTCTCTTTCCATACATACGTAAAAAAAAATAAAAATTTGTTAACCTAAATTTATCCTCAGGTTGCTTTTCTTTTCTCCATTATTATTATACTGAAGCAATAAAATCTAGTCTTTTTCATATTAATCAATAATTCTCAGTGGTCTCTCTCTATTCCATGATATGTTGTTTCAATTATCTATTATCTCTCTCGTTCTCCATACCTTTGTCCCATTTAAAGCTTTAACATTTTTTCAAAACTGTCTCCTTAATTCCCCCAGTTGTGTCTAATATCCCATTATTCTTAAAGGGACATCAAAGTCAAAATTAAGCTTTCAGAATTCTGACAGAGAAAGCAATTTAAAAAACAAAACAAAAAAACTACAAGCCATGCGCAAAAGTTCACAGTATATATGCATACGAGTCTGTGATTTTCTGATGTCTGTCATATGATACACATATAAAGACAATGCAATAGCAATGAGCATATTTTTTTCTAAGAAATTTGACCATTAATGGTCCATTAAAACACCCCTAGTTACCCTTCTCCAATTCCATGGCAGTTCTATTCCCAACTCCTTGATCTCAACCCAACCCCTTGATCTCTGATTTTTAAAATGTCCCTTTAAATATTCTCTGAACAATACCACTCAATTTAACTGTACAATTCTTTTATCTGTCTTCTATTTTTCTCTACCTCCTAATAACTTTTTCATCTTACTGCATCCCCATCAAGATCCTTAGCATTTTGGGCCAGATTCTATAACGTTCTCTGGGCTAGTGAGATTCTATAAGATTGCTCGGCAGCCCTTCTATTTCTCTGGTGGAATTATAAAAAGCCACCCTGAAAACAGGGTGTCTCGCTAATGTACGCATACTGCATTTTCTTATGGGGAGGCGATGCAGACATTAAAAAAGTGCACAATTAAATTTGTAATTTAAAAATCATACAAAACAAATAATTGAGCCATTAACACAAAAATACCCAGGAAAAAAAATGTATTGTTAAGGTGCATCAAAAATCGTAACAAAATAGTTCACCAAAAATCGTATTTTATCAAAAATGTAAAATTTGTAAATTACACAGGAATAAATTGTATTAAATATGCACAGTGTAAATCATAATTTAAGTACACTGGATGTGCAAAAAACACAAAACAATTCATAGTTATAAGTACAACATTTAATTTATTTTTGTAAAATGGACTGAACATAAGCGTGCCATGTGCCTGTAGGAAATTTTCTCTCAGATCCCAGGGTAATTCTATAAGCATTCCCGCACTACAGTTGTCACAGTTTTATTCTCGCAAATCTGTTTTAGGCGTATTATTCAAGTTTAAAAACGCACCAGTTTCTTCGTCTGTACCTCGGCCTCCATTGCAAAAAAGACCTCTCATTATTTGTATGGGAGGCATCTTGCCACTTGCCACTTTTTGTGGGCTGCCCCTGCGAGTGTTGGCGTGGAAAACCACGCATAGGCCAACACATTTTATAGAATTGGGGCCCTAGTAGTTGCTTATTTCCTGATGGACGGTTGCACTAATTTGTCAACTTTAATCAATGACAACAACTATTACTGGTTCACAATGAGACTTTGAAAGTTGAACAAGAGAATTCTCACCCACCACTACAAAACACAAACGGAAGTTAATCTCCACTGGAAAAGGTAATTGACCTTTTGATGCAAAAAACAACTGCAAAGTTTGGTGCATAAATATATTCAGCTTAGCTAAGCATATTACTATATCTATCATAGTTTTAAAATTAAAATTTAAAAATAATGGTCTTAAGAACAGATAATATAGCAATGAATAGAAAGATGACAAGTGCATACACTCACAAGAAATAACCGTTAAAATGAGTGAAATAGAATTAATAGCAATATGATATAATTGGCATTTCTAAAGGCTATTTATTTATATGCACTGACTTTAACAGAAACATAATGAACTCCTGCTACAAATGAGGATTTGCCATTGACCTTATATCACTGAATCAATGTGTTTATTGCTTTCAGTGTGGACATATGATGCTACATGTATTGATCATCAAGTATATTGAAATTAGTGTTCTTGTCTTTGCTACTGGAACTGATCTATTCCTTTCTAGAAATGACGTATATAAAAAGAACATTTTGCTGGCACCAAGTGGTGTTTCTTAGTATTTAACCAGGAACCAATGTAGCATTGGGGCTCACTTACCATATATATATATATATATATATATATATATATATATATATATATATATATATATATATATATATATATATATATATATATATATATTTTTTATATTACAGTATCTAGAATAATATTTAATGTTAGTAATGACTGGGGTTATGGATGGTATTAGAAGGTACAGATAAAATATGGTGCAGGATGGGTACTACAAGGGCTTAGTGCTGCAGGATAGGGATGGACTTCTGTGCTGGGCAGGTAATTGCAGCACAGAGTTAAAGGTACATTTTCATGATTAAAACAGAACATGCCATTTTAAACAGCTTTCTAATTTACTTTTCTTATTAAATGCATTTTCTTCTCTTGGTATCCTTTGTTGAAGAGTATATCTAGGTAGTGCACATGTCTTGAGAATTAGGGCAGCAGTATTTTTAACAATGTATAGCATTGTTAAATATTGTTGCAAATACTGCAATCCTATAGTGATCAATAATGTATAACATTGTTAAAGACACTGTAACAAGCATGCTGTCATGGAGTTCTCTAGACACGCACAGCCTTTCTAGATATGCTCTTCAATAAAGTATATCCAGAGAAGTAGGTAAATATTATAGCAGTAAATTGGAAATTTGTTTAAAATTGCATGCGTAACTGAATCGTAAAAGTATACTTTTGAATTTCATGTCTTTTTAATACTAAAGTCTAAAATGCACTGTTATGTAACTTCTTTTAATAGTATCTTGGGATCAGAGAATCCCCTGAAATAAAGGGGGGTTAATGCACCAGAGGGATTTCAGTAAGTATTTACATTCTGAAAAAAGGGCTAATGCAATAGATTAAAAAGCACCAGAATTTTAAATTTAACCAACACACATTGGCCTAGATTCACTAAACTAATTTGTGAACTTAATATCTTGAGGAAAAAGTTGCTGTAAAATTGCAACTCAAAATTCCACAATTCGTAAAAATTTGCACCTGCAGCTTATCACATCCACAATCAATTAAACAGTAGCTGTCAGTAACCGTTCCACTGTGGATGATACCTATAGAACACCACTGAACACCCACGACCAGCCCCTTGAGAGACCTTTAGCTTTATCCAGCTGGCTTGTATTGCTGTGTGTTACCTCTGAGCCAGAGGTTAGTCTTAGTTCCTACTCTATTTTCTAACTTCTTCTCTTGGCTCCACCTGCCTGCCAGCCGCGGTAGATCATCAATCAGCTACTGCTATAAATGCCTGTTTGTTGGACTTGCTCCTAGGATGTGCTTTGCTGTGTATTGTTGATTTTTTCCTCTGATCATTTTGCCTGCTGACTCTGTACTTTACTGACAGACTTGTTGACTCCGTGCTTGTCTCGACTATTGTTTTGGATTACCCTGTTGTGCTTCATTGTCTGACCTTGCCTGTTCCATTACATCTTTGCCTTGCCCTCAGACACTTTTCTACTACAAACTTTACCAACGCTTGTGAACCCTCCAACCACCCCAACTAATGGCCTAGCCCATAAGCAAAATGGAAGAATGAGTAAGATGCAGACACTACAAATGTAAAACAGCAGTCAAAACAGTTTTTGAAGTTAGTACTTATCTATGAAAAGTGAAAACTGACGTGAATTGCAGATTCACGCCTGCTGCACAGGAAGCACCTACCAGTATTCACAATGTGTTAACAATCTCTCTTCCTCACACCCCTCAAACCCGCCACTCTACCCACCCCTTCTTCTAACAAAACTCTCTGCTACTTTCCCCCTGTAACAGAGGAAGAAGTCCTCATACTCCTATCTTCTGCTCAACTCACAATTTGCCCACTTGACCCTATTCCTTTTACAACGTATTCCATCTCTCTCTGCTTCCCTAACCCCTGCCCTAACTCATCTCTTTAACCAGTCTCTTGCAACTGGCATATTCCTTGATACATTCAAGCATGCATTAATCATACCAATCCTAAAAAAGCCTTCGCTTGACCCTCCACCCCTTCCAACTATCCGACGGTTTCCATACTTCCCTTGCCTACAGATTATTGAAATGACTAGTCTATAATCACCTAACTCAATTTCTCTCAACTAACTCCTTACTTGATCCACTACAATCTGGTTTCTGCACTAAACACTCATCAGAAACCACTCTTACTAAAGTAATAAAAGATCTGCTAAAGCAAAGGGACACTACTCCTTACTAATTCTTCCGGATTTATGTGCTGCTTTGAACACAGTTGACCATCCTCTCCTCTTAAAAATCCTACATTTATTTGGCATCCGAGACACATCCCTTTCCTAGTTTGCTTCATATCTCTCAAATCCCTCATTTACAGTTTCCTTTAACCACATATCCTCTGATTCTTTGCCTCTCTCAGTTGGAGTCCTGCAAGGCTCTGTCTTTGTTCCCTTGCTTTTTTCTCTCTATACATCCTCTCTTGGAAAACTTATATCCTTCTTTGGCTTCCATTACCATTAATATGCTGATGATACCCATATCTATCTTTCCTCTCCTGATATTTCTCTTTCTTTATTCAATCAGATTACCAACTGTCTCTCTGCAATTTCCTCTTGGATGTCCTCACACTATCTCTTCCTCCCACGTCGAAACATCCAACACTTGACATTTCTCTAACAGTTGGAGACTCTATTCTCAACACCTCAGCCCAGGCCTGCTGTCTTGGGGCCACACTGGACTCTGAACTCACATTCACTCCATATATACAAGCCTTTGCCAAATCCTGCCATGCACACCTATGCAATATTTCCAGGATTCAAACCTTCCTTACTCAAGAAACTACAAAAATAATAATTCCCTCATTTTGTCACACATTGACTACTGCAATCTACTTTTAAAAGGCCTTCCAAAACACTGTATCCCCTCCAATCTATTATGAATGCTTCAGCAAGACTCATCCACCTATGAGCCAATGTAGAGACTCTGCCAGACCCAACATCCATCCTCAACGAAGTGGCAAAAGTCCTCAGCGAAGCTGGCAGAAGTCTTCATCCAAGTGGGCAGAAGTCTTCATCCAGATGGCATCTTCTATCTTCATCCATCCCTAGCCGGAGCGGCTCCATCTTCAAGACATCCGGCGTGGAGCATCCTCTTCTTTCGACGTCTTCTTCCGAATGAAGTTTCCCTTTAAATGATGTCATCCAAGATGGTGCCCCTTAGATTCCGATTGGCTGATAGATTTCTATCATCCAATCGGAATTAAGGTTGAAAAAATCCTATTGGCTATTGCAATCAGCCAATAGTATTAAGCTTTCATCCTATTGGCTGATCCAATCAGCCAATAGGATTGAGCTTGCATGATTGGAATAGCCAATAGAATGCAAGCTCAATCCTATTGGCTGATTGGATCAGCCAAAAGGATGAAAGCTTGATCCTATTAGCTGATTGCAACAGCAAATATGATTTTTTCAACCTTAATTCCGATTGGCTGATAGAATTCTATCAGCCAATCGGAATCTAAGGGACGCCATCTTGGATGACTTCATTTAAAGGAACCTTCGTTGTTGAAGAAGATGTCGATTGAAGAGGAAGCTCCACGCCGGATGTCTTGAAGATGGAGCCGCTCTGTGCCGGATGGATGAAGATAGAAGATGCCGTCTTGATGAAGACTTCTGCCGGCTTGGATGAAGACTTCTGCCGGCTTTGATGAGGACTTCTGCCGCTTCGTTGAGGATGGAAGTCGGGTCTTCAGAAACTGTAAGTGGATCTTCGGGGGTTAGTGTTAGGTTTTTTTAAGGGTTTATTGGGTGGGTTTTATTTTTAGATTAGGGTTTGGGCAAGGAAATAGAGCTAAATGCCCTTTTAAGGGCAATGCCCATACAAATGCCATTTTCAGGGCAATGGGGAGCATAGGTTTTTTAGATAAGTTTTTTATTTGGGGGGTGGTTGTGTGGGTGGTGGGTTTTACTGTTGGGGGGGTATTTGTATTTTTTTTTTTTTAAAGGTAAAAGAGCTGATTTCTTTGGGGCAATGCCCCGCAAAAGGCCCTTTTAAGGGCCATTGGTTCTTTATTGTAGGCTGGGGGGGGTTATTGGGTAGGGGGGGCTTTTTTATTTTCATAGGGCTCTTAGATTAGGTGTAATTAGTTTAAATATTTGATAAATTATTTTTTATTTTGTGTAACAGTGTTTATTTTTTTTTTGTAACTTAGTGTTTGTTATTTTGTGTAACTTAGTTGTTAGTTTTTTGTAATTTAGTAATTTTTAATAGTAGATTAAAATTATTTGAGTAGGGTTAGGTTTTTAAATACAGTATGTAATATAGTTAATTTAATTTGTAGTTTAATGTAATTTTAGTATAACAGTTAGGGTAGGTTAATTAATAGTTTAATATCGTTTAATGTAATCTTAGTATAACAGTTAGGGTAGGTTAATTAGTAGTTTGATATAATTTAATTTAAAACTAAAGGTAAGTTTAAATTTATTATAAGATAGGGATGAGTTAATATTTAATGTAAAGTTAAGTGTTTGTTAGGTTTAGGGGTTAATAGGTTTAGTAAGTGGTACTGATGTGGGAGGCCAGGGGTTTAGGGGTTAATAACTTTATTTAGATGTGGTGGGCTCCGGGAGCGGCGGGATAGGGGTTAATACTTTTATGTAGGTGTCGGCGGTGTCGGGGCAGCAGATTAGGGGTTAATAAGTATAATGTAGATGTCGGCGTTGTCGGACGGCAGATTAGGGGTTAATAAGAATAATGTAGGTGGCAGTGGTGTAGGGGGCGGCAGATTAGGGGCGTTTAGACTCGGGGCTTATGTTAGGGTGTTAGGTGTAAACATAACTTTTATTCTCCCATAGGAATCAATGGGATATCGGGCAGCAGCGAAGATAAGCTTTCACTGCTTTCAGACTCCCATTGATTCCTATGGCATCCGCCGCCTCCAGGGCAGTGGATTGAAAACCAGGTACGCTGGGCTGGAACAGTGCAGAGCGTACCTGGTAGATATTTGATAACTAGCAAAAGTAGTCAGATAGTGCCAAATTTGCATTCGGAACATCTGTAATGATGTAAGCATCGATCTGTGTCGGACTGAGACCGGCGGATCGTATATTACGTCACAGATTTCAACTTTTTAACGGTCTGTAGGCTTTGATAAATGAGGCGAATCAAGATCGCCACAATTATGCTGCGGAATTCCAGCGTATTTGCGGTTGACGGCTTGATAAATAGGCCTCCTAGACTGAACATTCAATTTTAAAAAACATTCCAATTTACTTCTATTATCAAATTTGCCTTATTCTCTTGGTATCCTTCATTGAAGAGTAAATCTGCTGCTGCAATAGAGTGCTAAGGACACACGCACACTCTTGAGCTCATATGAGCCTTCCTAGATTTACTCTTCAACAAAGGATACCAAGAGTACAAAGCACATTTGATAACAGAAGTAAATTTGAAAGTTGTTCAAAATTATATGCTGCATCTGAATCATGGAAGTTTAATTTTGATTTACAAAATATTATCCCTTTAAGTTAATGTTTTGGCCAAACAATTTTAATGACATATAATGAATTTGTAGCTATTCTTTTATACTGATTTTTATCAGTGATATCGTTGGGCAGCAATTTTTCAAAAAAACATCATTTATGCTTACCTGATAAATTAATTTATTTCCTGGTGGTGAGAGTCCACAATCCATTACTCGTGTGAATTACTCTTCCTGGCCACTAGGAGGAGGCAAAGATTCCCAAACCCAAGAGCTCTTTAAAACCACTTCCACCTTACTGGTAACTAGTCTGACATATAGCCAAGCAAGAAAGGTAGGAAAAGTAATGAGCAAATAAAGGAGCAGCGAAAAAAGAGATTAAAAAATAAAAAACTATCAGAAATAAAATAACATGATGGGATCTAGTGGACTGTCACCATCATGAAAGAAATGAATTTATCAAGTAAACATAAATTATGTATTCTTTTATACAGATGGTGAGAGTCCACAATCCATTACTCCTTGGGAACTAATAAACAAGCAGTGAAGTCCACGAGTAATGAGGGGGCAAAAGCATCTACATTATCTTTTTTTTTACAATACCTTATTTTTAATTAAATAAAAAATACATGTAAACATAACAAAACTAAATCAACCAGATACTACTACCTGAAGCACTTCCTACCAAATGCTGCTTTTGAAAGAAGGGCAAAAGCACCAATAATGGTAAAATAAAATAAAAGTATACAAAAAAAGATGGCTGTCTAACAAACTTGGTCAATAGAAGGTTCATTCTAAAAAAACTCAAAATGTAGCAATTGACCTGGAAAAAAGAGAGAAAACTATTAAGGTCAGACTGTCTGACCTCCAAAAAAACCTTATGAATCAACAAAAGTTTAACCAAGAAGCCAAAAACATAACTTGTCCTTTTCTAGAACCAGAAAAAAAGAACAAACAGAAAAACGGATTAACCAAAATCATTTATAGCTTGCAGAAAAAAACTACAAATGACTGACAATATCCAAATTATGAAGAAGCCTCTCCATAGAAATCTTAGGACAAAAAGGAAGGAATAACCGTTTCCAACTTGTATTGTTGGAAGACACCACTTTAGGCAAACAATAAAACCCAGTCCTCAAAACTGCCTTATCCTGATGAAAAAGCAAGATAAGAAGGGACACAAGAGAGAGCAGACAACTCAGAAACTCACATAGTAGCAAACAAAAATGGTAAAAGAAACAAAACTAAAATAAAAGCACATAAAAGATCAAAAAGAGGAGGCTGCAAAAAATCTTTAAAACCAAATTAGGGTTCCAAGGAGGAAAAAAAAATGGATTAATGGCAGGCTTAATCCTAACTAAAGTTAGAACAAAACATTGACTGTCAAGAAGATTATCTTCCTGTGAAACAAAAACAGAAAGAGCCGAAAACTGACCTTTCAAAGAACTGGCGCATAAACCCAAACCATCCTGAAGAAAAAACACCACTTCCACTCAAAAACAGAAACAAACAGAAGGCGCTTCCTAGTGCAATACTGTAATATGCAACAATTCCAGTGCATAAACATATGTACTCACAAAGCCAGCAGCACTCAGTTGTGCTGATTCACACAGTCTGGGAGCTTTCAGTTTCCCAGCTCACTTAACTCTAGGAAGGGTAATCACCCACAGCAGCTGCCGATTCAGGATATACAGACTCTAGGTAGGGGTAATCTCCCACAGCGGCTACCAGTTCAGGATACACAGGAATCAGTCGTGCCTCTGATTAAAATCTTTTATTAAAAATTAAAAACACATTAAGGGAACAACAAAGTTACCCTCTGTGACATAACAAAACTCCGCTGTTTCAGGCATGTTTTGTCCAATACTTAACAATCTTTTTAAAAACCTTTGTAGCCAATTACAAACCAGTAATTAACATAAACGGGATATAACAAACTAATCACAATCCATTAACCCTCTATTATCACATTCGATATATACACAATGTTTTAACCCTTTTTGCACATAAAAAAGTTTTTTTGTATTATACCTGTCCCAGATTGGAGAAAAAACATCAGTAGAGTGGAAAAATAGTAATTCCAATATTATATTATATTTTCTACCCAAGAGGTACACTAATTAATATAAAATAACGCGGCAACCATACTTGTTAAGTGTTTTTCTAATTGTACTGTCATGAACTGTAACATTTAACATGCTTACTGGGGCCTGTAGAGTCTGAGATGTAACGCAGTTTCTATGAGCATTGCACGGTCTGACCTTGGGGTGAATTTGCTGGGTGTCCACTCCTGAGAAGATTGTCAACTGTCTTGAATGTTTTCCACTTGTGAATAATCGTTCTCACTCTAGATCAATGAACTTTAAATTGTTTGGAAATTCCCTTTCCAGATTGATGGGCAGCAACAATTGCTTCTCTAAGATCATAGCTGATGTCTTTCCTCTTTGGCATTGTGTTAATAAACACCTGAATGCTCCAAACCAGCAAACTGCTAAAACTTATAGAGGTGGCCACACTTGCTGATGATCATTTAATCAAGGGCATTTGATAAGCAGCTATATATGGATGAAGCCTGAGCGCCTCAACTAGAAGTGGGCTAGGATTTGAATAGGTAGTACACGTGTATTTATTAATGACAATAAATGTTGACAGTTAAAACAATTAAAACAATAATTAAAACAAAAGTTGAAAACAATAAATAATATGCAATATGCAAAGGTACCTACTGTATGTGGAATATTCAAATAGTACATTAACATGGATCCATGCTTATCAACATACAAAAAGATTGGTAAAATGTGACAGTAGACTATCTTGATAATACTATGCGAATAAAAGCTATATATACATACTGTATATATATATGAAAAAAGTACCACTAAAGACAGTACCACTAAAGCAGTACTACACCACTTTGGTACACAAATGGGGCACTGAGCGCCCAGTGGGGTCTTGGCCGTGGTGTAGTGAGAAGTCACAAATTGTTCCTATCAGTTGAGTGTAATTTGTAATCCCAGGTTCAGTGAAAATATGATGTAGAATTTACAAGCGTATACTTAGGTAGAGTCCAATATAGTTATGTTATAGATGATCCCTCATTAGTGATGGTGTAGGAGAAAAAAGGGGATGTGACTGAAAGCTCAAAAAATAGTGCAAAATAGTGTGTGTGGGGGGGGGGAGATAATCCTTCAACAAAGGATACAAATACAAAAATGTAAAAATGTGAAAAAAATATGATTTTTTTTTTAGCAGAAATTGCCAAAAGTTGCCATTGATGAAAAAAAGATGAAAAAATGTGTTGAAGTTAGGATAAATACATTCGTAGGTGCAATATAAGTCTAAGTGATGAAAGTTAGTGAATGGAAAATTATTCTCAAGGTTCAGTTGGGTGTTGTGAGTTTAGTGAAGCTGGGTGCTGCAGGGTCAGTGCTGCGACCACAGGTGGAAATCCAGAGATTTTAGTGGATGTTCTGCTCCTAGCTGGATTTATCTGTGAAAGATCTGCTCCTAGCTGGATTTATCTGTGAAAGATAATCAATATAGTGTAGTATGCTCAAAGTAGATATAGATGTAGAAATAAGGCTTACAAGATGCTTGGTCAACGCGTTTCGGCCTCTCACAGGCCTTTTTCAAGACTGGTTTGTTGTTTGTGCTGGTGGCCTTTTATACCTGTTTCATAATTGTTTGCTTTGTGGTCACAAGTTGCTAAAAACATGTGACCATTTTTCTTTTTTTTTTTTTTTTTTAAATGAATCTTTATTAACATATTAGTGTACACAGAGTAATAATGTTATATCAGAAAGTATAAACTCAAATCGTTTTTATATCTTAATGATCTTTTGGTCTGTTTGTTTATTTATGATCACCATTTAAGTGCTAATGTCACATTCAGTATTTGTCTTCAAATCTTCTTTCTCAAATCGTTTTTTTTATAT